>NW_006791012.1:6428065-6429896 GCF_000442215.2 Lipotes vexillifer
AATATTTAGCGTTAAGATTTTCTGTATTTTGAAAAACTGTGGCTGAAAAACATTTGGGTAAAAAACTAGTTTTAGGTGCTCTGGTTTGATCTTTAGGAAATAAATACAGAATTTTGGCTAAGTAGAACTAGTTTCCACGTGACAATGGACAAAGAACCAGAGCAACAACTGCTAAACAGCTGAAAAGGCAAATCACGCTGAAGGAAGGAGAAATTTCACTTACATTTTAGAGAAACCAAATGACAAAACTCTTTAGCACATGAGAAAGAGTTTTGCTAATTTTAGTTCGAAGTTCACACTGGGGCCCGTCATCATTCCTGATGAGGTACATTCCAGAGCAAACTCATCTGCAAACAACTTTGACAAACAAACTAAAATATATTTACATGAAAGGAATAGAGAAGATTAAAAAACAAAAACAAACAAAAAACCCCACCTCATCCAGAGTAGCTCATTTAGCAATACCATTAGTTAGGCAGGAACAAAGTATGCAATGGCACTTGCTTTCTAAGGGGTTCTTGATAACCTAGAGATTAAGATGGAGGAAACACCTTAATATGTCCAATAAAAAGACAAGAGTGCGGCAGTGAATGACAAAATCCTTGGCAGGGGAAGAAGACAACTAGAGGACAACTAGAGGACGTCTAATTAGAGGCCAATGCCATTGCTCTGCCAATAGCACCATCTATCTGTTCCCAGCTTTCTCAGTGTGGTTTCTTTTAAGTCATTCATGATAGCACAATTAAGCAGAAATAGGCATAGTTATAAAGCAGCATTTCCCTTGGCCCTTCTTTATGTAAGGAGGGCAAAGGCTGAAATGACTAAGGATAAGAGGACTTTTGACTTCAGAAAACGCTGATTTAGGGAGAAGTTTGGGATGAATTTTTTTTTTTTTTTGGCAATGTTGTGGAGAATGGGGATTAATTTTGTTGGATTTTCAACTAACTCCAAATACAGTAACACTCTGAGGCACTGGACGTTGGAACCTTCATTTTAACATTTGAATTTGTGGGGGACACAATTCAGTCCATAATAATCCCCAGTGCTTGGAGTGTACTGTGTTATCAGGCATCCCCTAAGTGTGGTTATGATGATGATGATGATGATCTCACACGAGTCTAGGCTTGCTGTTCATATCGTACAGAAAAGAATTTTTCATAATCCAGAAACAAGAAACACACACACACACACACAAGCTATCTGCTGACTGCTCAGATCTGCCAGCCCAGTTTGGCAGAAGCCATATCTGGCTTCATCCTTACTGAACTCAACTTTGAAATGTCATTTAATCAATAGGGGCTGCCAGGAAGGGGGTTGGAAAATGGCACAAAAGAAATCTTTCCTAATCCTCACTCCTAGATCCTATTAAGTACCTTGCTTGCCACGCTGTATCCCAAAGTCCAGCTCTGAAGACTGACTCAGAATCTGGCGTAACATTCTGTAAGAGAATATGGGGATGAGGGAAGAAGAAAGGATTTGTAGTCACTGCATGAAGTTAGTCACTAGCCTCTCTAGCTCAAATAGTTTACTGAAAACTTCTGGAGGTGGCAGAAAGAGAGGAGATTGCATCTTTATTGTCTAGGGTTGAATTCTGGCATCACATAGGTTGCTGGGGCCTTTGATCATACACAATAATCATCCCTCATATTAACATGGTGTTTTACAGTTTAGAAAGCCCTTTCACATGCATGACCTACCTCATCTGATCCTTAGAACGACCCTGTAACTAAGTAGAGACCAAGCCAAAGGTAAGGTACTTCGAACAACTGTAGAAGTGACAGACTTTGTCCATCTGACCCAAAATCACATCTTTTTAGCTATATTCAGCAGG
>NW_006791012.1:6429906-6452976 GCF_000442215.2 Lipotes vexillifer
TCGTCAGATAATGCAATGGATTTTATGGGTTTTGGTATACTTCTGATCCAATTTATGGAGGAAAAGAAAGTAAGGCCTCATTTGCTTAATATTGCCCACAGTTCTAGAAACTAGGATTAAAAGTTCAGCCCTTTGCAAAAGACAGAACAGGTAGTTAGGTCCTAACTGGTGAAGAAAGAGAATTTCTTACTTTGTCACCATTCATACAGCAGGCTTTGGAAGTAGTGGAGGGAATAGAAGAGATTGAGGGGGATACAAGGACCATCTCTGAACCCTGGGGGAAAATGAAACGCCTAAAAAATGAAATGCCTCAATTAAAAAGAAGTCAGCCTGGAAGGCAGGAGTAGGAGAGATTATGGGAAAAGTGTGATAAATCTGAAGACATTAGCAAATGTAAGTGGATACTGATATTACACTAATGATAATAATATTAATAGCAATGATAGCTAACAATGGCTAACATTTATCAAAGATATAAAAATGCCAGGCATAACACTAAGTGCTTTACATGTATTATTTCACATTGGTGAGGAGAATTTTATCCCATTTTACAGATAAGGAAAGATGAGCAACTTGTTTAAGGCCACACAGGTAATAACTGGCAGAGCCAGTTTTAAACCCAGGTCTGTCTGGCTTCAGAGTCCAAGCACTTAACCATTTCACAATCCTGACTCACATTCATATATAATAACATAAACACCATTATTTATAGTCACTAAGTACCCACATGTGAAAGTTAGTCTATGATCTATGATTAAGTTAACTTTAACAGACTCAAAGAAAAGTTGAGTGTTGACAGTACGATAACCCAAAGTTACTATGCAGAGACATATTATAAAGAGACTGAGCTCTTATTCTGAAGCAAGATGGTCTTTTAGTATGTGTGTGTGTGTGTGTGTGTGTGTGGCGGCAGGGGGAGGGAGGGAGGATTCAACAGTATATATAGTTACTTGTCCCCATTACCAGAAGTGGGAGGTGACATTTGCTTTCTTTGTTCTATTGACTAACGTGTGGACCTCCTTGACTGAGACTCCTTCTCCCAGATAACAGCCAGTAGAACCAAAATACCTGCTTAACCCTGGGGTTCTTTCCATCTATAATCAGAAGGAATTCCCAGTTCTGCCTTGTTATCTAACCCAGGAACACCAAATTACTCATCTTGAAAAAAATCACATCAGCATTTAAAAGCCCTTTCGGAATACAAAAAGATAAATATGATCATTTTGCAATATATAAAAATAACAAATCATTATGTTGTACATCTGAAACTGATATAATGTTATATGTCATATCTCAATTTTTTTAAAAAGGAAAGAGAATGAAAAAGTATTGAGAAAAAGAGAAAATATATTAAATTATGAGTTTAAACCTTTAACATCCTCCATATTTGGCCCACATCTGTTCTCTGGCCAAGGCAAGGGTAAAAAGGACTGGGTGGACCGAAGGAAAAGAGTGCCCTTGATAATGCCCGAAACAGCATAGTTCACTCATATGTAATCAAGGCTTGACTGAAAACCACCTAAAACTGAGAGAATGTAGACGGCATATACACTGTTAAAAGTAAAAATAAATGGACATAAATAATTAGTAAAAATAGTGTTTACTCTACTTTGTAGTTTATTCTTTTGTTAAAAAGAACATATTTAGCACTCTATCCAAGATTATGTCAGTAAGTCAGAAATATGAACTATCTAAGAGGGGCCAAAGAAATAGGACAAAAATATCAGTGAAAACAATGAACTATTTTGAAGAAAAGAGAGATATGTCCCCAAAGGATATATAAGAAAAACATCTTGACAGTATGACTTATGTTTCCTCTTCAAAATAACAGTCTATGTTTACCTCTTCAACTTGGTTTGGCAAGTTCTTTGCCAATGGAGGAAGCATGAATAGAATATGGTCCTCATCTCCTGGCCCCAGTTGTGTTTTGAAGGTTTCTGAAGAATTTTAGCCACATTTATAGAATAAAAGGCATTTAAAAATTTTCATTACATCATTTCAAGTATACAAAAAAATGATAAAAATATGACTCTTCTATACTCTTGCCCCAGATTCACCATTTATTCAATTATTTATACTTTGCCACATTTTCTTTGTCATTTTCTCTCTCTCACAACCACGTGAGAGTAAATAGGGAATGTCATGCCCTTTTATCCTAAAAATTTTAGTGTATATTTCCTAAAAACAAGACATTTTCGTATATAGTCATGGTTATATAATATTGATAAACACTACTATCTAACCCAGTCTACATTCAAATTTTATCAAATACCTCAGTAATGTCCTTTATGAAGTTTTTTTTTCCTGCTTCCAAATCAAACCCACAATCACACACTGATTACATTTAGATGTCATGCATCTTTAGTCTCCTTTAATCTAGAATAGTTTCTCAGTCAACCTGTCTTGTGTTTCTTGATCTTGACATTTTTGAAGAATATGTTAGTTATTTTATAGAATGTTAATTTGGGTTTGTCTGATGCTTCCTCATAATGAGATTCTATGTACGGGCAAATGCCTATCTATTCCCTAGTTCCTACCCCCAGTGATTAGTGAACATGGGTTCTGAAGTCATACAAGCCTAAATCCAAACCTAAATTAAAACTTCACTATTTCTAGCTGTGTGGCTGGCTAAGTTTTAAATTCCTAATCTGTAAAATGATGATTTTTAACAGATTTAATGGATAGGGTTGCTGTGAAGAATTAATGAGATAATGCATCCAAGGCAACTTAACACAGATGGGGTGGGGTAAACTGTATCTTACATTCTCTGATTTTACCACAGTATCTCACACCCCAGCAACATTAAAATTAATATTGGTTGATTAAGCAGCATCTCTATTGACTCCAGGTTAGAGCTGCCAAGAATGTGAACTTGTTTAGGGGAGTGCTAATGAATACCGTGACTAAAAGCAGGGTCAGGAGCTCAGGTGCAAAGCCTATCCCTTCCTGTCAACTCATCACTGTCAGTTCTAAGAAAAAAGAGAACAGCCAAATCAAGCAATTTTCTTATAGTCAAATTTTAATCTTCAACAATAACACTGAAAAATCAGGAAGCCCACAGTTAAGATACCATTCTTACTTCATTTCCGTAATTCCCTTGCCCACAGCAAGAGGGCAGGGGAGCTTGTGTGCAGAGCATTTCCAATCTATTGTTTTAGTACGATAATCTCATTCTCCCCACCTTCTCTTAGAAGACACCGATAAAATTATTCTATTTATGTTAAATCACTCTATGTCAGAGATTAAAACAAAACAACAAAAACAGAGTATAGTAGCTGAACCAATTCTTCAAAGTACAGAAATACAAATCCACTTTTGAGATTTGAAATCGAATTTAATTGGTATTTTTCTATGTTACTATCTCAAATATTTCGTCATTTTTCTGTTTTTCCCCCTATGTCAATTAGAACTTCAAATGAAAGTCAAATGATCCCTAGGGGGAAGAAAAATAAAATGAAACAAACAAGTAAATTTCTGTGTCCCACATTTCAACCTGTGAGGAGGGGCCTCTAGCAAAGCAAACTGAAAATTAGGTTCTCACCACTGTGCCGAAATGAGGGTTTACATCTGTAGTATGAAAAGATAAAATAAAATTTTATTTTATTTATTTATTTTCTTTTGACGGTACCGCATGGCATGTGGGATCTTAGCTCCCCGACCAGGGATCAAATCCACAGCCCCTGCAGTGGAAGCGTGAAGTCTAACCACTGGACCGCCAGGGAAGTCTCAAAAGAAAATTTTAATGCGAAGTCTTTATTTTCATCAGTGAAGAGTAAAAATATATAGTATGTACATTAAGACAGAACTTCCAGTAATTCTGTCATTTATAGGACAGAGGCCCTAAGTCTGAGTCTGCCTTCAAGAAATACTTAGATTAAAATGAACTGTTTTAGAAATGGGAATTCTCAACTGGAGTTAAGTCTAAATATATGACAATGATGATGCTATACCCTGAAGGTCACTATTAACCTCTGTTCTTTAGGACCTAATGGCTCATAATTGGAAATTTCCAGAAAGTAATATATACTTTTGCAAACATCTTTAAATTTAGGGAAAAAAGTACTTCTCAGCCATTCCACTGCATCACCCATTAAGACCTTACTCAGTATTATGTTTAAAAGTTCAGTATATTTAAAACATTTTGAAAGTTAAGGTTAGAAAGGAATATGTAAATGCATGTAAACTCCGCTATTTTATACTGTTTCCCTCTCCCTCTGTAGGAAGATCAAGAAATGAGACTTCTCCATCATCACACATGGAATCCAAAGCAATATCATGAAGAGGAAAAAATCATTGGTTTGAGAGTTAAGACAATTCAGATTTAGATATGGCTCCACTATTAAAAGCTGTGTAACATTGGGAAAGTCATCTAATTTTCTTAAGTTTTAGTTTCCAAATCTAGAAAATGGAAAAATAGTATTAATCTTATAGGACTGTTATAAAGATTAAATAAGATAGCACATATGCAAGTACCCAGCACTGTCTTGTGTGAAACAGACTCAATAAATGTTAGTCTCTCTTCCTACCCTGTTACACACATCCTGTCCCCTGACACTTCAAAAGGAGTTCTCCTGAACACTTTAACTACAGCTCTGTTTTCTTCAGAACAGGCACTTGGCTCTTAATAGTGACAAACAGTCACGTGAAAGACTCCTGGGACCTAACATTGTCCTGGTGAAACAAAAAAGAGCTCACATTGGGAAACAGCACCAACTGCTTCAGGCTATGACAAGCCCCAAGTACAGTGTTACTTAACATCCTGAGACCTCTGTGCTCTTTCAACATACTTTTTTTCTCCCTGCAAGGATCAGGCACACTATTTGCCCTCTCTTCCCTTCTTAATAGAAGTCTTTATTAAACAAGACCACCCAATGGATTCAAATATTAGGAATTAGAAAAGGCTAGGCTCAACCATGAAGAAACTGGCAAAGTCTCAGGACTAAACAATAAGCCCTTCTTAACCTTTCAGAATCTGGATTTTTGTGCTTTCTGTTCTTGGAAATAGCAGACTTGCTGATGCTCTGTTACAAACATGTCTGTGTATTTGCCTCGCCTGCATTATCACAAAACTCTTACCATGTAGAAGACCTCTTGCTGAAGTCCAGAATCTTAGACTCTGCTTGTAATCCAATAAAGCAATGCTTCCCAACCTCTCCCACTTCATGGTATAGACAGACAACACAGGACCCTTCTGAACTGAAGGGGCTTGAAAGTATTGATGGCTACAAAGGATCAAATACAAGCAGCATTGAGAGAAAAGGTATACAAAGATAAACCTATTTGCCATGTGACTCAGAGACTTTTATCACATAAACATAATTGTTTCAACTCCAAGCTGCTCTAGGTCAATGTCCACACTCCTTCACAGGGCTGACCACCCATGTCAGACCTAAAGGAAAAAGTGGATTTCAGAAAAACAACCAACATTTGACTGGGGGCAGCAGGTTCTCAATGTAAAGACATTAAAACACTAAGTCAGTGAATTAGGCATGAGATACTTATTGACTGTCTTATATCTGCTAGGTATAGTTCTAAACACTGAGGATTCAGTGGTAAGCAAGATGGAGTCTCTGCCCTTGAGAAGCTAACATTCTAACAGGAAAAAAAGGCAATAAATTAAAACAATTTAAAAGGCAATTTCACTAGATCATGTAGATCAATATTTTTGATCTACAGTAGACATGTAGATCAAGACTTCTGACATTCAGGAATTCCCTAGGGGTCTAGTGGTACTCTGTGCTTTCACTAACGAGGGCCTGGGTTCAATCCCTGGTCAGGGAACTAAGACCCTACGAGCCGCGTGGTATGGTCAAAAAAAAAAAGACTTTTGACGTTCTGAGAAAACCGTTAGCCACTTTCCAGGTAGTTTACTCAAGGAGGTAAAGAAGACTGAATAAATTATAAGAGGCTGTCTCAGTTCTAAAATTCATTTCTCACATCACTGTCTCCTTGCTACGGACTTAGCGTCATTGCCCCGTCCTTTGGTAACACATACAAAAGCAGGATGAGATCATTCATAGGAAGATAATGAAGACCCAGACAGTATAAAATTACAGAGCACAAGACCAGAAATCTCAAGATCTAGGATCTACTTCCAATTCTATCACTTAATATTCATGTGAACTTAGGTAATTCAGTTAAACTCCCGGAGCCTGACGTTCTTCATCCATTGTATCCCACTCTGTAGGGGTTTCAGGAAATTTAAATGAGGCAACATAATAAAAGAACTTATTTAAAACATCGGACAAATACCAACTATTATTGCCTAATCAAAATGTTTATAGGAAGGCAGATGAGAAAAGGGACAGTAACTACATTTAAGGCCAAAATGAATCCCTACCTCCTGTATATTAGCTGTTTTGAAAGCTCTGCTTCCATTCTATTGTCCCAAAGGGCTCACCCTTTGGAGCAAATGGATCCTAAAAGTGATGTCAAGTCTCAGACAGCCTTCTTCTTCTTTTTTTTTTTTATAATTTATTTATTTTTGCTGTGTTGGGTCTTCGTTTCTGTGCGAGGGCTTTCTCTAGTTGTGGTAAGCGGGGGCCACTCTTCATCGCAGTGTGCGGGCCTCTCACTATCGCGGCCTCTCTTTTTGCGGAGCACATGCTACAGACACGCAGGCTCAGTAGTTGTGGCTCACGGGCCTAGTTGCTCCGTGGCATATCGGATCCTCCCAGACCAGGGCTCAAACCCGTGTCCCCTGCATTAGCAGGCAGATTCTCAACCACTGCACCACCAGGGAAGCCCCCTCAAACAGCCTTCTTAGTGATTACTCCCTATTCTGAGCTAAGGTCAGAACATTACTTTCTGAAAGGTATTTCATTTCTTGGTAACTTTCCCATGATTAAATATCCTTACTTTCTGAGTTATTTTCGCTAATTATTGTCAATTAGGAGGCAGAAGGTAAATATGAAGTGACCTTCCTAGCTGTTAAGACAGAGACTATCAAAGACTTTGATAATCTCTCCTTTCTTCTTAGAAGACTATCCTTTCATTTTCCTTGGGTATCTCCATAGCCATCATCTTAAATTCAATTGCCTATGGGGCAGAGGGCCAAGTAGAGACCCAAAGCAGGTTGAGGCAATATAGGGAGAGAGTAAGGAGTGGTGGGATTAAAGTGGTGAATACAAGTATCATTTAAAGGGATAATAATTTCTCAGCTCCAACCTCTTATTTGTAGAAAAGTGGGCCCGGTGTTGACCAATCTTTTTTATTTCAAAAAATTCTAGAAACTTCATTTTTGTGTGACACCCCTGAAATTTTTATTTGAAAAATGCTCAGTCACCTAGGATAACTATAAATTCACAGTGCATATGCCTTCTGTCAGTGAAAAGAGGAGTCATTTATTTTTAAAGTATTTATTGATGCTGATATATAATTTACATTATTTTGATTTGAGGAAGTAAATATTATGCTGGGCCTTGCAAGCTAGAGATAAGAGAGAGGATATTTAAGGCTAGGCAAACGTTATGCACAAAGACATTGAGGGAGAAATATGCCTGGCATGTTGTGGGGAGGAAGGAGAATGGATAGACTTGCTTAGCTAAAAAAGAGAATTCCTTTAGAGAAGGAATGGGATGCAGATGGGAAAAAATTGTGAGAGACACTGAATTCTAGAGTAAAGAGTTGAGATTTTTTTTTAAATTTTATTTATTTATTTATGGTTGTGTTGGGTCTTCGTTTCTGTGCAAGGGCTTTCTCCAGTTGTGGCAAGTGGGGGCCACTCCTCATCGCGGTGCGCGGGCCTCTCACTATCTCGGCCTCTCTTGTTGCGGAGCACAGGCTCCAGACGCGCAGGCTCAGTAATTATGGCTCACGGGGCTAGTTGCTCCGCGGCATGTGGGATCCTCCCAGACCAGGGCTCGAACCCGTGTCCCCTGCATTGGCAGGTGGACTCTCAACCACTGCGCCACCAGGGAAGCCCCAAGAGTTAAGATTTTAATAGATAACCTTTAAAAGATAAAGGCCATGATAAGGAGGGGAAATCATTGCATTTTGTATCTTGCCAAGAGTTATATGTTGCTATTCTTCACATCTTTTTCAAAATAGAGGATAAGGCTGAATGCTGACCCATAAAACTTGGAGTTCTGAAAAATTCCCAAATGAATGTCAGTTTAACCAACCACACTATAAGTCAATTCTGTTGGCACTGTAGTGGTCAGGGCTTTCAAAGCAAAACTTAAATGATCTCTAAAGGGCTATTTCTTTCTGATCAATAAAAACATATAGAATTTAAAACTCAAAGAAAGGGTTACTGGACAGTTTGGCAACATTGTCAGGTTAAGCATCAGACAGACTGCCTGTCAGCTGGCAAGAAGCTGGATAGGGAAGGCTGGACTCATAAAATTCTTCCACCAGGGGCAGTAGCCCCTGAATGCACCACTATTCACCTACATTCAAAATGCAGAGACAGGCCTCTGGCAGCTCATGTTTCAACCCGAGAGCCTTTTCTCTTTTCTTCTGCAACAAATGACTATGGGGCTCCCAGTCTGATATTCTCAGTAAAGTTCCTAGAGACAAATGACCAAAAGAATAGAGCTATGGACTTTCACCATGACCTGTTATACTAAAATACCAAACTAAATGGGCTTTGTTCTTTTAGACAAAACATCTTAGAAAGCAGAGTTAAAAAGATCATATATACATAACTAAGGAACTTAAACTTTATCACAAAGGTAATGCAGAAACCATTAATGATTTTTGGCCCAATAAATATCATTATCAGGAGATTTTAAGGAACACTAACCTGGTGGTACTATTCAAGAAAGATCAAAAATAGGGAAACTAACTTAGGCAAATGCACAGAGTTGGGAATGAGCATGGTAGGTCTGTAGGACAGTGAGGAGGCCAGGTTGGGCCTTTCAGGGCTTATGAAACCATCAGGAACCGTTATTATTCTTGCTCACATACATGCAAACTCGCACACAGACACATGTGCACCCCCCAACCACCCCCCCAACACCTTAGTTCTAGTCTCTTCTTCCCAGAAAACCAATTCTGCAATATACACATGATACACATTAATTACTACTCTAATGCAAGCTCTATGTGACCTCTCAGCTACAATGCTCATCACCATCTGGCAGCTTCCCTACATCAATAAGTTGAAAATCCTGAAAAGAATCTATCTCAACCCAAAACCATAGGCTCTGCCTGAGCAGAGCCTGTTACACCAAACCATGTCACAAATACCTGTTTAGACTATGGATGGGCAATCATTGTTCAGGGTTCCCTCTGATCTAATTAACTGGGGATCAGTGGGTAGGGATAAAAATCTGGCATGGTTTACTACTCACGTAGCAAGGACTACAGGGAAAGGAGTTTCTCTTAGGTCAGTTGGCAGGGTAGCACAGGCAATGATAGACATTTTTTGCTATAGCTTGGGAAGAGCAGAAAATAAGCTACCCTAGGGAGAGCACAGAGAACTTTTAAAGCCAAGTGAATGCGATAGTCATTTAAGATTAGCAAACATATAAGATTAACTGGTACCCTATGGAAACAAATTGTTCATTTGACTAAATATGATGCCTGTGTATGTGTGTACCCTGATTTAAGCAAACTACCATATATGTAAAAAAAAAACTTAGTTTCACACAAGTGAAAAATGATGGTTCATTTTCTAAAGTTTTTTAAATTAGCATTTAAATATAATCCCCTAATGCTGAAAAATTATTAAAATTTTTAAAATTTGATTTTTATGATTTTCTAAGAACATATTATTTAGCATGAATAACATTTACTTCAAAATTATATCTAAGTTTAATAAGTTCTATTTAGGTTTAATATTTATATATTGCTATGTAATTTGGAACCTAAAATATTCAATACAAACCCTAAACAAAATTAGCATAGGCAAGGAATGTGATAGACAAGCAAGGATTTAAACAGATATTTAAACTCCAAGCAAGCAATTTAGCCCAGACTCTGACAATCATATAGAAATAGATTTTCTGTATTTCTTAGTATTTTGTACAATTCTTAATCTGCTATACTGTATATATTTGCTTTCTTTACATGACTGTTTCCTGAAACTAGAAAACAAACTACGTTTGTTTACAGTTGTATCTCTAGCACCTAGAATTGTGCCTGACACAGAGCAGGCACTTCTAAATTATAAAGAGCAGCTGGTGGGAAGGCTAGAAGAATGGAACAAACTAAGGGAAGTTTTGAATTCTGTCAGCCTTTATTAATGTCCTACAACAGTTTCTTATGAAAGAATACAGGTAGAACACATACTTTAAAAATTTTAAATGTTTAGAATAGTTTACTACAGACAATAGAAGAATCCATTTCTATCTACATTGCTGATTTCAGGAAACACGTCCAAAGATAGCAACTTTTTCCTGAGTTTTTACCACCTATGAAACAAAATTATTCTTTCTAGTTATTTTTTTAGTTGTAGTAGGAAGATGAATCAATTTATGAAACTGACTTGCTCAATCAATTATAAAATTCCAGTAAAAGCTGAAAGCTAAGACTACTACATGCAAAGTTATTAAGGTGTGACTGTTCTATATACAGTCTCCACTGACAACAAGTCATGATCGTACGAAAGAAATGTATATACACAATGAACTACAATTCAAAATAAAATGTCAAGGATGTAAAAGAAAAAGGTTTATCCCAGGTATTATGAATGCATATACAAGAGGGATATTAAGTCTGACTGGAAGAATTAAAGAGATTCATGAAGAAAATGGCACGTGTTTAGGATATCTACAGGAAGAAACAGGGATATTTCGAAGTAGAAGGAACAGCAAAAGTACAAAAATAGTGCAGAGTTTCTGTATAAAGTTTTAAAGTCTAGTCTGATGGAAGAAGAGTCAGGATGGGATACAGCCATGATGAGATTTCATAGTAAGGCATTAGGACTTAACGTCTAATTCCATTAGGAATGAAAGCCATTCAAGAGGAGTGAAATGGTCAGGCGTATATTTCAGGAAGCAATGTGAAATACTAGAGATGCAAAAGATTAGAGATCAGGTGAAGAGGGACTGATCTCAGGCAGTGCCCATGGGAATAAATGGATAGATGGGTACACAAAAAACTGTAGACATACAGGACTAGGTAACCAAATGGATTGGAGGTAAGGGAGAGAAAAGTAATGAAGATCACTAATACTTCCAGCCTGGTATGTAAGTAGGATGGTAATGCCATTAACTGAAACAGGAAATGAGTGACAGAAATATGTTTAAAGTAAGAATAACACACATTCATATGTAGAAATTTCTTTATGCAAAAGTTAATAATATTAATAATCACCCCAAATAGGTTTTCGATGCTAGATATACTATCTAGCCCTGGAGAACATTTAAGAACAAAATGTTATTCACACTGAAAACATTTAGGTGATAAATAATAAATGATAGTGTGCCCATTGTTCTTTGTAATGTCTTAAATATTTTTGATAAGAGGGACCATCCTTAAATATTTATTAAGCATCCCAGAAATGTTTGGTTGAGTATGAAATGCACTAACCAGACCAGACTAAAATTTTCATTTCAGCCTTTTATTTTTTGACTAGAAAAAATTTCAAACTACATTATAATAATCTTTATACCTCTGAAAAGAACAACTGTGGACTCAGAGTGGTCTAGAAAGATTAAGAAAGTTTTTACAATTCATCCCTACTTTTGCCTTTAGCTCCACGTGGAACAGCTCTCTAACCTTTTAAAGACCACAAACTACATCTGTAAATTAGGGTAATAGTAATTGCCTTCCTACTTCAGAGAACATTTGAGAGTTATGAGATAATGTTCTTGTAGTTCTCTGAACTGCACAGATCAAAGGCCTTAATTATCAATGATAAGTGGGATTATTCTGATGTCATTTTTCCCACTTCAGGTTTGCCTAAAGTCTGTGCTTGGATAAGGCTATAAAAATACTTTAGATATAAGTCTTGGCTTATCTGATCTATTACAGATTTAGGCCAGTTACAACAATTATAGAGCCTATGCAGAACACTTAAGAGAATACTAGTCAGACAAGACATGCATATAAAAATAATGGCTGCCATCTAAAGAAAAGAAAACCATTTAGAAAACAACTGATAGTGGTATATTTTCAACTAGTTACAAAAAAGATAAAATGAGCCTTTCTGAGGTGTCATAAAACTGAATATTTTAATAATGAATTAGGAGGTCACTGCATAAGCTACCTGCTCTCCTGACTTATGACAATGGAAGCTGTGTTTAGAGCTGATCCTATAAAGAAAAACGAAACAAAACCAACCCAGAAAGCATTCAAGTTTAAAATTTTGCTTTATTTAGGAGAGAATAAAGAGATATTTAATTAAATTTTAAAAGTCAGAATTTCAGTAGCCAATCAAACTGAATACTTTGAGGGCAATGTGTCCACTAATGAATGATCAACGGATAGGAATGGTTTCATGAAAACTAAAAACCTCTTCGTCTCCAGTACCTGGGACTATTCTGTCATCCCTCCTTTCTGGCCACACCTTTCCCTCCACAACACTCTACACCCTAAAAATCGTCCCTCATTCCTCCCTTTGAGAAAAATTTCTGTTTAAAAACTCACCTATGGGGAGGGCTTCCCTGGTGGCGCAGTGCTTGAGAGTCCGCCTGCCGATGCAGGAGACGCGGGTTCGTGCCCCGTTTCGGGAAGATCCCACATGCCGCGGAGCGGCTGGGCCCGTGAGCCATGGCCGCTGAGCCTGCGCGTCCGGAGCCTGTGCTCCGCAAATGGGAGAGGCCACGACAGTGAGAGGCCCGCATAACGCAAGGAAAAAAAAAAAAATGCTTTGGAGATCCCATTTCCCACTAAAATGAACCAAAATTCCAAAGAGAAATGGCTGATTCCAAGTGTGGTGTAGGAAACGTAACAAGATGACCTTGTACTGTCTTTGTCATACAGAAAGCAAACATTAGCTATTCTAAATCTAATCAAATCTCTAGACTTAATTATCATTTTACAGGAACACAGGAACAAAAAGAACAAGGTAAATGACACATAAGGAAGTATCAACAGTAAGATATCTAGAAAGTGAGACATTCTACAAGAGCACTGGCTTAGGAAGGAAAAGGAAAGGAAAGGGAAGGGAAGGGAAGGGGAGAGGAGAGGAAATACAGAAAACAATACTGTATTATAATCATCAAGCTTGCTAAGAGACAATTATTCCAACTACTAAAAAGAAATGATAATTACGTGATGTGACAGAGGTGCTAATTTGTGCTACAATGGTAATCATATTACAATATATAAACGTAACAAATCAACATGTTATACCTGTAAATTTACATGTTATATATCAATTATATGTCAATTTTTAAAATTCACTATTTCTTTTATAATATTAACTCTAACAAGTATACCTAACAAAGTTAAAAAATTTTGTAATTTTATTATAAAATTGGAACAATGGATATTTTTCCCATCTTAAACCAAATTAACTATGTATGGCTAGCTAGTGTTTAAACAACATGAAACTGAACTTGCCTCATAAGAATTATTCTTAGCAAACAGTACACGCAAAATTATTTTTATTCTCCAAAGGTAAAAAAAATCTTAACTCTTCTTCTCACCCAGTAAACAGATGTTCCTCTATTTTCTGGCTTTTGATTTCTTATCTCCTTACTCCCTCTCTGGGTAAATGTGAACCAACTCATCGCCACGACAATCACCTCTGCAGATTACTTTCAGATTAATAATTTTGCCCTGAAACATCTCCAGAGCACAGTTCCTATATTTCCAACTATATGCTAGGCATTGCCACAAAGCCTACAGGCTAGTGTCTTAAATCTAATATGTGCCCCAAAATGAATTCTGATGTCTCAGAATCCTGGTTTGAAATCCTAATTCTACCACTTACTAGCTATGAGACCATGGGTAAATTACTTAAATTCTCCAAGCCTGTTTTCTCCCCTGTAATATGCAGATATGAGTAGTTCCTTCAGCAAAGGCTTGTTACTGTGTCTAAATAAGATAATGCATGTAAAGACATAAGCACAATGCCTGACACACAGAAATTACTCAAAATACACTAGTCATTTTCTCTCTCAAATTTTCTCTTCATCCTGTTTTCCTTTATTTCTCCAAATAGCATCATTACCCTTCCAGTCCCAACCTCAAATTCCCATGGTCTCCTTTGACAACTTCCTTTTTCTTGTGGCTAACATCCAATTAGTTGTCAAATATTTCAATTCTGCCCAAAAAAATCCAGTTGAAAAAAACAAACATTTATGGAATGCCCACTACGTTTACAGGCAAATGTGTATGGGGTAAGAGTAAGACATAGAACCTGGGCTTCCCTGGTGGTGCAGTGGTTAAGAATCCACCTGCCAATGCAGGAGACATGGGTTCGAGTCCTGGTCCGGGAAGATCCCACATGCCGCAGAGCAACTAAGCCCGTGTGCCACAACTACTGAGCCTGCACTCTGGAGCTCGTGAGCCACAACTACTGAGCCTGCGTGCCACAACTACAGAAGCCCGTGCGTCTAGAGCCCATGATCCGCAACAAGAGAAAGCACCACAATGAGAAGCCTGTGCACCACAAGGAAGAGTAGCCCCCGCTCGCCGCAACTAGAGAAAAGTCTGCAGGCAGCAACAAAAACCCAATGCAGCCATAAATAAATAAATTTATTTAAAAAGAAGACATAGAACCTGCCTTTAAGAATGGGCTAGGAGTCACAAGTATGAGGCCAGGTGAGCAGAACTATAACCAATAAAGGACAGGATATGAATTCTAGCTCTTCCATGTATTATGAAGCCTTGGGAAATTTATGTGGAAAATTCATTTAGCCAGTTTCATTTTGTTCAACTACAAAATGGGAGTTACAATGCTTACCTCACCTGATTATATCCAGAATTAACTGAGATGGCATAAACAAAGGGCTCTGGACTTTTTTTTTCTTTTTAACTCAGAGATTCCTTAAAGATCAAGTTGCACAATGGAGGTAGGGGGATTAGGGAAGGGGGTAAGGATTGTGTTAAATTGTTGCGATTTCTAAACTGCTTTTTAAAGGGGACTGCAGCCAAATATTGCTATGTAGGAACACAGGCCAGTGATATGTATTTCTTAATTTTTTTTTTTTTTTTTTTTTTTTTTTGCTGTATGCGGGCCTCTCACTCTTGTGGCCTCTCCCCTTGCGGAGCACAGGCTCCGAACGCGCAGGCTCAGCGGCCATGGCTCATAGGCCCAGCCACTCTGCGGCATGTGGGATCTCCCTGGACTGGGGCACAAACCCGTGTCCCCGTGTCCCCTGCATCAGCAGGTGGACTCTCAATCACTGCGCCACCAGGGAAGCCCTGTATTTCTTAATTTTAAGATGAGTCAGAAAGTTCACATTAATGTGAACTCTCCAGTGTTTTTTTTTTAAACATTGATATGTAATTAAAAAAATTTTTAAAGCGTGCACCAATATAATATCTGCTAAAAACTGTAAGTCACCAATTTGCAATCTATGCCTTAATGGCTCAGAGGGAAGGGAGAAGCTGCATATTAGTTCCCTTGCTAGAAGATTCAAAGACTTGGTGAGAGTGGGATGTAATGCTTTTGGTTTCATTACTTGGTTCTTAGTTTTCCTGTGTTGAGAAAATGATAAGAGACAAAATAGAGAAGACAAATTAGATACTATTGTTGATAGAAAATACCAGAAATAGACAGCAAAGGCCTTGAATACCATTTAACTCTCTGGAGCAAGAGTATTGTATAATACAGATTTTACAGGTCTTTGTGCCTGGTTCCTGAGAGAGCATCTAGACCCTTGGGATTTCCCACTGATAGGAATGTCTTGTTATTCAGGGTGGGCTCTGATAGTTTACACTGAAGAGGTGACTCATTTTGTGGGCCCCTAGATAGCTTATACTAAAAAGATGACTCAGGATGGGGTCAGACCAAGCAGGAAAGACCAACCATGTGATCAGAGGGTTGACTCTGAGCCACTTAATATCAACCCAACATCTGGTGAGGGCAGGAGGGCTGGAGATTGAGTTCAATTATGTGACCAATGATACAATCAATCACGGCTCAGTAATGTGACCCCAACAAAAACTCTGGACACAGAAGCTCAGTTGAGATTCCTGGTTGACGAACGTATCAGTGTGCTAGAAGGGAGATGAATTCAGATTCCAAGGGGAGAGGGCATGAAAGTTCTGTGTTTGGAACCCTCTTAGACTTTACCCTATGTATCTCTTCATTTGGCTGGTCCTGATTTGTATCCTTTATAATTAAATTGAAATCATAACTTTCCTGAGTTCTGTGAGTTGTTCTAGCTAATTATCAAACCTGAGGGGGGCGCTGCAGGAAGCTTCTATATTTGCATCCAGTTGGTCAAAAGTGTGGGTGTTCTGAGACACCCAAACTTGCAACCAGAGTCTGAAGTGAGGGCAGTCAGTTGGAGGACCATGCCTTTACCTGGGAGATCTGAACTAACTTTGGGTGGTTAACATCAGAATTGAATACTGTAGTATTATAAGAGTATATCCTTTAATTGTAAGATTTAACACTATTAACACATTTTGATAGATCTAAATTGTTGGTGCCAGAGAGAATTCTAGTCTCAGGAATAATCAGGAGCCTAAACTCAATTATAGCCTAAACTCAAGAGCTTGTATTTCAGCCAGAAGTGATAATATTAGCAAAGCAAGTACCAAATGTTACGTTAAGAAGACAAAGTCAAATTGGAAATTATCCCTTTCTTAAAACAAAATAGAAAACTGACATTTATTCCCTCTTGAAAACTTGTCATAAGTCTACCAGAAAGAAATACAACCAGTGAGAGTTTGTCTTTCAGGCCCCAGCAATATGTATGATTATTTATTTTCATTCAACTTTAAATCTTTGCCTTTCCCACCACTCCCACCAGCTCCCTTCCCCTTCTCAGGCAGGCCTCCCACCTGAGTTTCTACTCCTAACAAACACAACCTGAGCTCTAATTATTTTCTAAAGCCAAATAAGCTCCTTGGCCTTAATTGATGAAGGCTCACCTTCTATCATATATCATTTACTATCAGATTGTTAAATTATTTTGCCTGTCTTGCTGAAGACCTTCCAATCTCCCATATCTGCCTCTGTTCTTGTTCTGCACAGTCCAAAAATACACAGAGTTAACATCATGTTAATACCAGAAAAAGTAAAAATAAAGCCAGAATATAAAATATCTGTCCTGTGTTATGCAGAGCCATTTTTTTCCCTAAATCCCAAGTATTACAGCTCTAAACAAAAACTGTTTAATAAAGTGGGACTGACTGATTTTGACAGTGGTTGTCCTATTTTCCAAAAATGTCTTTAGTATCCTTTCAAAGTTAATTAAATTTCATTTCTTAATGATTTAGTCATGTACCAAAGAATTTATACAACATGTATGTAGGGCTCTAAGAATAATAAATACACATAGTACCCAATGATGCAGCTGAAAAATTAACACAATGTCAACATATTTGAAACTGCTGTATCCCCCCTTCCCTATTGCATTCTCTAATCTTCCCCTTGGAGCTAACCACTATACTTGCACTAACTTCTGGGAGTTACTTTTAATTCCAAATGATTCTTTGCTCCTATTTCTTAAAAAGACTACCCTTTCCCCATTAAATAGCTTTGCATTTTTGCTGAAATCAATTGACCATGTATATGGGAGTCTACTTCTGGTCTTTCTAATCTAGGACCACAAACTAAATGACTTCAATTTGATGTCTACATTATGATCAGTGTGTTTCATCATTAACTAGGATTTGAGACAGTAAGCAGCAAACTATAAATAGAATATGGGACTAAGAATCAATAGAAATTAATTCTAGTACAAGTCCTATCAACAATGAACTGAAGACTCCATGTGGCTTGGGGATAATGATACCTATTACATGGGATCAGTGAAGGTCAAGTGAGAAAACAAGCAGAAAAATGCCTTAAGTGGGCCACACAACTAAAATATTTTTTCTAATTTTTCATTTAGGAGTCTAATTTTAAGTACTCATGAATTTCCATCCTTTTCTCCACAACTGAATATTAAAACTTGAACCTAGGACTTTAGCAATAACAAACAGCCTATCAAAACTGGTATAAATTTAGTCTTGATTTGCATCCCTGATCAGTCACTATAGGAATGAAGCAGCTGTAGTCAAAATTTCCCCTCACTGTCCTCTGGGAATTTAGGCATTTTCATAATCACTTTCATACAGATATTTTGCCCTCTTCTCCTCCCTCAAACTACAGTGTAAGTATTGAAACACTAAACAAAGATCACCTTAAGAGTGAGAGCACAACAACAGTAGAGAAAAAAGAGAGGGTGGGGTGGTGAGTTTTTTTCTACTCGTAGTTTCAGGAAGTAATTGTGAGATTAGAAATGATAATTCAGTGAATCCAGTTGTCCTCCCTCCAACTTTATCTTTCAAAAAAAAATGGGGACAAGCCTTAGTAAATTCAAATTAAGTCTGAATAATGTCAGTTTCACTGCCTATAACCAGATAAAATTGAGTGGGAAATATCCCTGCTAATTCTGCTGTACTTCTGGAGTGGTAATTGGGAAGACCCAACCACCACACCAACCCACAGGGTTTGTCACATACTCCCTCCATGGTGACTAGCTATTTCCCATTCTTATTTCTCTTATTTTCTTTCACAGCTTTCCTAATTCTAATTTAATAATCAAACTGCATTACAGAATTTAAATCATCACAAAGAATTTTCCAGTTAAATAGTTTCTCCTCAATTATACAGAAACATCCAGGTTAATTTTTCCCTTGAGCTATAATCTATCAAAAGTTTTACTCAGGGGACTTTCATTAAAAACAAATTAACAGTTACAATAAACATATCTTCATTACCTGAAAAGTACTACTCTTGAAAGAATATTTGAAATAAAAATAACAATTAAATTGATGATTAGCAACGTTGAGCATACTTTCATGTGCCTGTTAGCCATCTGCATTTCCTCTTTGGAAAAATGTCTATCAGTTCTGACCATTTTTAAATCAGGTTTTTTTTTTTGATGTTGAGTTGTATGAGCTATTTATATATGTTGGATATTAATCCCTTATCAGTCATATCATTTGCAAATATTTTCTCCCATTCGGTAGCTTGTCTTTTTGTTTTGTTGATGGGTTTTTGCTGTGCAAAAGATTTTAAGTTTAATTAGGTCCCATTTGTTTATTTTTGCTTTTACTTCCTTTACTTTAAGAGATGGATCCAAAAAAAAACTTACTACCATTTATGTCAAAGAGTGTTCTGCCTATGTTCTCATCTAGCAGTTTTATAGTATCCAGTCTTACATTTAGGTATTTAATCCATTTTGAGTTTATTTTTGTATATGGTGTTACAGAAAGTTCTAATTTCAGTCTTTTACATGCAGCTGTCCAGTTTTCCCAGTACCACTTATTGAAGACATTGTCTTTTCTCCATTGTATATTCTTACCTCCTTTGTCACAGATTAACTGACCATAAGTGTGTGGGTTTATTTCTGGGCTCTCTATCCTGTTTCATTGATCCATGTGTCTGTTTTTGTGCTAGTACCATACTGTTTTTTTTTTTGGCTGCACTGGGTCTTTGTTGCTGCACACGGGCTTTTCTCTAGTTGCAGCAAGCTGGGGCTACTCTTCATTGCAATGTGCAGGCTTCTCATTGCGGTGGCTTCTCTTTTTGCAGAGCACAGGCTCTAGGTGTGTGGGCTTCAGTAGTTGCGGCATGCAGGCTCAGTAGTTGCGGCATGTGGGCCCTAGAGCACACGGTCTTCAGTAGTTGTGGGGCACAGGCTCAGTAGTTGTAGCTCGTGGGCACAGTTGCTCCATGGCATGTGGGATCTTCCCGGACCAGGGATAGAACCCACACTGTTCGATCCCTGCACTGGCAGGCAGATTCTTAACCACTGCACCACCAAGGAAGTCCAGTACCATACTGTTTTGATTACTGTAGCTTTGTAGTATAGTCTGAAGTCAGAGAGGGTGATTACTTCATTTCTGTTCTTCCTTCTCAAGACTGCTTTGGCTATTTGGGGTCTTTTATGGTTCCACATAAATTTTAAAATTATTTGTTCTAGTTCTGTGAAAAATGTCATTGGTATTTTGATAGGGACTGCACTGAATATGTAGATTGCCTAGGGTAGTAACCTCATTTTAACAATACTGATTCTTCAAATCCAAGAACATGGTACATCTTTCCATCTGTTTGTGTCATCTTCAACTTTTTTCATCAGTGTCTTACAGTTTTAGGAGTACAGTTTTTTTGCCTCCTTAGGCAGGTTTATTCCTAGGTATTTTATTGATTCATATATTTTGAATCTCTGCATCCTACTGATAGTATTTCAAGCTTCATCACCTACTTGCCTTGTAAAAATAGCATATATTTTTACAATGACAAATATTGATATAATAAGGCTGATTGTGCCCCTCTGAATTATATATTTGCATCCATCCAGTGTAGAGTAACTTCAATAATACTATATGGGTTAAAGTAACTAGCAAGTTGAGTTTCTGAGAACACTGTGGACAATCTCACTTAAAAGACATAAAATCTCCCTTAAAAGATAGGTAAAAATGTTAGGTAAATATAATACATATCCTTTTTAATAAATAGCTAAGCTCACAAGAAAGCAAGAGGGCGAAATACAAAGAGGGAGCTGAAAATCAGTGATTTTTATGATCAGCCAATACAGAAGATAAAGCCTTAGGTCCATATGAAGCAAAGAGGGAACTGAGACTCCTGGATAAAGTTGCAACCTTCAGAGCTCTTCCTCCTCAGCAAAGGGTGAAGAAGGCAAAAAATCTTTCCGTTAAGAGAAGGGAAGAAAGAGATTACATGAGATCTCAACCCTAGATTATAAAACACAAGAAGAGAAAAGTCACTGCAATGGTTAATTTTATGTGTCAGCTTGACTGGGCTAAGGGATGCCCAGATAGCTGGAAAACATTATTTCTGGTTGTGTTTGTGAGGGTGTTTCCAGAATATATTAGCATTTGAATGGGCAGAACGAGTAAAGATCTGCCCTCAACATGGTGGTGGGTATCATCTAATCCACTGAGGGCCCAATAGTACAAGAAGGAGGAGGAAGGGATAATTCTCTTTCTTCTTGAGCTGGGACATCCTTCTTCTGCCCTTGGACATGGCAGCTCCTAGTTCTTAAGCCTTTAGCCTCAGACTGGGAATAATACCACTGGCTCCCCTGGTTCTCGGGTCTTTGGACTTGGACTAAATTTTTATACCACAGGCTTTCCTGGTTCTGCAGCTTGCAGATGGCAGATCATGGGGCTTCTAGGCCTCCATAAATGTGTAAGCCAATGCCTATAATGAATTTCCCCTTATCTATATATCTATATATTATCCTATTGGTTCTGTTGCTCTGGAGAACACTAATACATTCACCACGAGTGACAGTAAGCAGAAAAACTGCAGAATTCAGACCTTCAAGAATGTCACAAAATGGAATCATAAGATACAGAATGAAGAACAACATATCATTTTAAATGACCAGACTTGAAAAAGAGACAAAAAGAATTTCTAGGAATGAAAATATAATCACTAAATTAAAGTGATTCCTCTAATTTCAAAGGAAAATACTAAAAATGCCTATAGTGATGTCAGAATTTATACCAAAGAGATTCTTAACATATGTGTGTATAGAAAATTCTAGCAAGCATGTAGGCCAAATCCTGTACCCAAAAATATTTAGAGTAGTTAATGTAGTAACATTGCTTTAAGGAATATAGTCCTGTGCTCTGGAACCTGATATTTTGGTCTTACTATAAGAAAAGCTGTCTTGTTCATTCATTCAATCATTTAAGAAATATTTTTTGAGCACCTCCTATGTGCTAGGCACATATAAATAAAGTTAAGGAAGATTTAACATCTCTCAGTAAGAAAATGAGGTGATACTTGGTTTATGCTTGTTAAAAATTTTTTTATTTTTATGTCGGGCTTCCCTGGTGGCGCAGTGGTTGAGAGTCTGCCTGCCGATGCAGGGGACACGGGTTCGTGGCCCGGCCCGGGAAGATCCCACATGCCGCAGAGCGGCTGGGCCCGGGAGCCATGGCCGCTGAGCCTGCGTGTCCGGAGCCTATGCTCTGCAACGGGAGAGGCCGCATACCGCAAAAAAAAAAAAAAAAAAAAAAAAAATTTGATTTTTATGTCAAGCTTCAAATCAGACTAAATGACCAAGAAATATGTGAAGATTGTAGAGACTTTCATTAGTAGGTTACTTAGTAAATAATGTGTAATTGGCAATCAGAATACTTTTGCAGCTAATATACTGGTGTCAATTTCTCATCTCTTAAATGCTGACTTCCTTTGCTCTACTAACTTCATAGAGAGATTGTAAGAATAAGACAATAATAGATGTGAATAGGCTTTAAATGTGCTGTATTGATAAAAGGTATTGATCAAATAATACTTTAAAAGGAAAAAAGCTTATTCATGTGGTTTTTTATTGGTTTACCCACATAATATTATGTTTTACAAGAAAATCTTAGAGGACACCATTGGGCAACAATTTTCCATAGGTCTCTCACATTTCTGGATGTTTTGTGAGCTGAAGCACTGACTGCTATTTGTTCCAGACTATCTTTTCAAAAATGTTAGTATAACAAGCAGCTTTGGAAGACAGACAGTCACCCTGTGAATCAGAGGGTAGGTTTGTTTATTGTCTAGTATGATAATGTCTCCACCCAGGCAGGGTTCACCGACCCTCTTTGTGTCACTCTAGTAAAACTGGGGCTTGGGCAAATAGTGCAAATGCTGGTGCTCTGACTACTACTACTACTACTACCACTACTACTACCACTACTACCACCACCACCAGGAGTAATAAAGTCCTTTGTCTTTGACCCAGGAATCTGCCAGCATTCATAACACGGTGGCAGATTAGTCTGTTAGCTTACAAGTAGGGTAAAATCTCAGACTCTTCACAGTTCTTGAGAGGCAAGAAACACAGCAATTCATCTTTATTCTTTAGTCAGCACAGCACACTGAGTAAATGGAGACACATTGTTTAGAGTTCACTAACTCTTTAACAACCTGATGTTGTTGTCACAGCAAACAATTTATTCAAATATGTGTATTCTGCTCCAAAATGGTCTTCAGTGGCCTTCCAACTCAGTATTATGGGCCTATCAGAGCTCTTCAGCAGG
>NW_006791012.1:6452986-6473489 GCF_000442215.2 Lipotes vexillifer
CCCATATTCATTATTTCATTATGAATAGAAAATATTTAAGATTTAAATTCCTCATTGCTAGATTTCCTTTACTCTTTTGAAGGAAAAACTTTGTATAATGTTAGATGCAACTCATGTTAGTATTTGAAACAAACTTTTGAGTCCAGAGAATTTGAGTTGTAAGAATAGGAAAAAAATCCACAATGAAAAGCAAAGAATCATATAAATGTGAAAGCTGACAGATTCTAAAACATTTTAGTAGCTAGAGATTTTTCCTCATAAACACATGCCACCAGACACAAGAGGATATAGAGGAAATTTATACAAGTGTATGCTTGCTACTGGAAAAACAACTTGAAGTGCAGATCTCAATTAGAATAGTTTATTATCCAGGGAGGGTCCAGGGGTGATGTGTTTAACAGTTTCATCTTTACTCAATAACAGCTGGTTAAACAAGTGTGCCTTTGTTACTTGTTGCTGTCTTGTAAATTGAGTACAGCTGGTAGGCAATGTATTCTTTTACTACTAGGTGATGATGACACAATAATACAAGTAGCAGATGTGTTATTAATAGCACTCCACCAGGAAAACGTTTGAAGACCTTAACAAGTCTCATAAATACATAGGCTCTATGGGACCAGAAAAATCTAAAAATAAACTGCAATATTTTTTCTGTTGACCTTTAATGAGACTCAAGTAATTTAAGTTTAAGAATTAATTATACAGAGATGAATTTTACTGATATTAATAGAGTGTCTAAATGTGTGTTTAGAAAGGTGAGACTATAAGCAACTAGCATGCTGTTCTACTTTTCTCCTTGTTCAAGGAGTAGTCTCTATTTTCCATTAAGTACTATTTTTTATTTTTCACTAAGCTATGTTACTTTTCTATTCTCACAACTCAAATTCTATGGACTCAAAAAGATGTTCCAAATACTAACATTAGTTGCATACAACATTTAAAAAACACGTCCCACAACGCTAGAAGATATAGGCAAGGCCAAATTAGGATACTGGTAAAACTTGAAATACTGTATAGATGAATAGAGACATTTGTTTCTCAGCTTTCTGAAGTAAATAAAAAATTAATTTTGGAATAATAGAAAACCAATGCAAGAGCTAGACTATAGATTAGGTCTCTTGACACCCCACCCACACTAAGGGTTTCCCCCTATATGATGTTGCTTTCTTATTTCAAATTTTTGATAATGGATATAAAATATCCATAAAACTATGTCCCCGATGTCTAGAATGGCCCTAATGTCTAGAATCGCCAAAGAGAAGAACCTTAAGTCACTGCTTGAAGGCCTCTTTCCCCATGCTCTTTTCTAAAAACAGCTTGAGGTGACTCTTTTTTTTTCTTCTTCTTTAAACCAAACAAAAATGTTCTACTTCCACTAATGGTGGAGTAACTTGTATTTAACTTACCATCCCACAGATGAGAATTATAAATACTGGACAAAACAAAATAACAGAAAAAAAAATATCTGAAGGCAAAGAAAAACAAGAGCAGACAGAAATTGCTGGAGAGTCAACATCTAGGAATGGCACTGGCTGAGAGAGTTTGCTGCCCCTCTGCTCTCGTTTTAAATTTAAACAACTTTTTACTGAGGACAGGAGCCACTGAGCGTTGGGTTGACAGCTAAAATTCTGAAATCTGCAGTCTTTCTGGCTTGAGGAACCAAGAAGACAGAGTTTGAGGCTATCACAACATCCAGAAATTAACAAAAAATCCTTTAAAAAAAAAGAGAAAGAGAGAGAGAGAGACACAGTGAAGAAACTCCATATTCTGTATATGAACTTTACTGAAATATCTGACTTTGGACAAGTAAACTCTGCATGCTTGGGACAGATTCTAAGTAGCCCAGATAAAGCTAAAAGATCTGAACAGAAGTTTCAGCAGCTACCCACTGCAGTTCAGTGTTGGATTCAGCCAAGTTAATTGCCTGAGAACACAAACAAAAAAATCAACATTCCTCAGAGGATCATAGCAGAACCCACAGTATCTACAATGCATTATTCATAATGTCTATTATACAACATGAAATTATTAAACATATGAAAAAACAGGAAAATGTGACATATACTTAAATGGATAGAGACTAAACCTGAAATGACCCAGTTGTAGGAATTAGCAAATATAGCTATGATACCCATATTTAAAGATGTAAAGACAAAGATGTTTGAACTAAATGCACAGATAGGAAATACTGGCAAAGAAACAGAAACTATAAAATAACCAAATGAAAATTTTAAAACTAAAAAATATATTACCTGAAGTAAAAAATTCAATAAATAGGAAAAACAAGACTGGAGATAACAGAAGAGTCACTGAAATTGAAGACACACAGAAATTATGCAGTTTGAAGAATAAAGAAAAAAAGACTGAAGCAGGGGGTTGGGGAGAACAGAGCCTGAGGAACAGGTGGGACAATATTAAAACATTCAAGATATGTGGGACTTCCCTGGTGGCGCAGTGGTTAAGAATCCTCCTGCCAATGCACAGGACACGGGTTCATGCCTGGTCCAGGAAGATCCCACATGCTGTGGAGCAACTAAGCCTGTGTGCGACAACTACTGAGCCTGAGCTCTAGGGCCCATGTGCTGCAACTACTGAGCCCGCATGCTGCAACTGCTGAAGCCCGAGTGCCTAGAGTTCGTGCTCCACAACAAGAGAAGCCACCGCAATGAGAAGCCCACGTGCCGCAATGAAGAGTAGCCCCTACTTGCCGCAACTAGTGAAAGCCCGTGCGCTACGAAGACCCAACGCAGCCAAAAATAAAAAATTAAATTAAAAAAAGTTTTTTTAATTAAAAAATAAAAGATTCATGATATGTGTAATAGGACTTCCATAAGAAAAAGTGGGGAGTGAGAGGGAGTGAGGCAAAAAAGGGACTTGAAATACATAATAGCCAAAAGTTTCCCAAATTTGATAGAAGACATAAATGTACAAATTTGAGAAGAACAATAAATACCAAGGAAGATAAATACAAAGAAACCCATACCGAGGCACGTCATATTCAAAATGCTGAAAGGCAAACTTTAATAAACAGAAAATCTTGAAAGCAGCCAATTAAAAATGGCACATTACATACAGAATAATACACGATAACTAATGTTAGACTGGAAACAATGGAAACCTGAAAACAGTGGAACAATATATGTAAAGTCCTGAAAGAAAAACACAGAAATTTAAATTCAGCAAAAATATCCATCAAGACAAAAGATGAAATAAAGATATTTTCAGATAAATGAAAACTAAGCAAACTCATTCCCAACATACCTTCACAGTAAGAAATGCTATAGGAAATTCTTCAAACTGATGAGAAACAAAACCAGATGGAGAAACAGATATTCAAAAAGAAATGAATAGTTCAATAAAATAAATAAATTAAAAAAAATAAAAATAAGATGTTAGGGCTTCCCTGGTGGCGCAGTGGTTGAGAGTCCACCTGCCGATGCAGGGGACACGGGTTCGTGCCCCGGTCCGGGAGGATCCCACATGTTGCAGAGCGGCTGGGCCTGTGGGCCATGGCTGCTGGGCCTGCGTGTCCAGAGCCTGTGCTCCACAATGGGAGGGGCCGCAGCAGTGAGAGGCCCACGTACCGCAAAAAAAAAAAAAGATGTTAAACACTGCATTATTTGCACAGACATAAGAAAATAAATCAGTGGAACTTAAAAATAATAAAAATAAATTTTAAAAGAACTGAAAAGCAGTGGAAGTGGTAAAAATATGGTTAAGTATATAAGGCCATGTTTTATTCTCTCTTAATTTCTTAAAAATGGATATGATTACTTAAAGCAAAAATTATAATTGAAATATGGGGTTTAAGATATAAAAATAAAAAGCTATGACAACTATTACTTAAAAGATGTAACATCAACAGAATTTGATAGTTTTAAGAATCTTATATTTTACACAAAATGCTACAGTTTTAATTTTAAGTATACTGTGAAAAGTTAAGGATGTACAATGCAATCTCTAGTGAAACTCTATAAAGAGATATAGCTAAAAAGCCAATTGAGAAATTAAAATAGAATTCTCAAAAAAATGTGTCAAGTCAAAAAGGTCAGAAAGGATAAATAGGAATTAAAACATACAAACAAAAAACACAAACCTACGATGGAACAAACTGGGAAAGAAAGCAAAACAGCAGACTAAATCCAACAATATTAAGATTTACACTGAACATAAATGGGCAAAGTACTTCAAAAGCAAGACTAAACTAAACTAAACGTTACCTACAATAGATGCATTTCACATATGAACTCAGGTTGAAAGCAATGCTTAGAAAAAGATATTAAATAGGCTAGAGTGGCTATATTATGATCAGATAAAATAGACTCCAATACAGAGTATTACCAAAGATAAAGAGTAGTATTTCATAATGATAAAATGGACAATTCATCACAAAGATATTCTTAAATGTGTATAGGCCTGATACAGAGCTGCAACCTACAAGAAGAAAATTTTAGAGAATTAAAGGGAGAAAGAGATCTTTTAAAAATCTCCAACTATGACTGCAGATTTAACACCTTTCTCATGGTAACTGAAATAATGACTAGACAAAAAAATCAGTAGGAACATAGATAATGTGAACAGGCCTATTAACCAACATAATCTAATTGATGTTTGTAAAGTACTACACCCAACAATTCCATACTATGTACTCTTTTCAAGTGTGCATGGTCTATTAAACAATACAGATCAAATGCTAAGTCAGAAAATAAATCTCAATAAATCTCAAAAGAATTTACTGAAAACTTATACAGAATATTTTCTCTCAACACAATCAAATTAAACAGTAACTATTAGCATGATGCCTAGAACAACCCAAGTTCTTTGGAAATTAAACATAATATTTTTAAATAAACCATGGGTCAGAAAAACGCATAAAACCCCACCAGGTTAATTAGAGAGCATTTTGAACTGAATAATAATGAAAATACAAATTATGAAAATTTTTGTCAGGGGCAGAGTCAAGATGGCGGTGTGGGAAGAAACCGAGTTAGCATCTCTCCACAACTAGGGCACCTGCTGGCCGCTGGTGCGGGACCCTGACACCCAAGAAGATGGGAGGAACCCCCAGTGAACTGGTAGGATGTGGGGGAACTGAGGTGGGAGAAGAAGTGGAGGCCAGACAGGATCGGCGCCCCCGAGGCTGGGGAGATCAGGAGAGGCAGGCAGGAGGGGCCCTCCAGAGGGAGAGGGAGAGGAGTGGAGGGCGTTTGCCTGCCCACTTGGGCTGGGGAGCCTGCTGAGCTCCCAGGCCGGTCCCCTGCCCTCCAAGGCCCCCCATCCTCCCTGGCTGCATTGGTCCCGGGGGCATAAGAAGGAGAGGCAGGTGGGAAGGGGCCCTCTGGGAGGAGCAGGAGAGGAGTGGAGGGCATTTGCCCTGCCCACTCAAGCCTAGGGAGCCCTGCTGGGTTCCCAGGTGAGGTCCCCCACCCTCTGAGACCAGGGGTGGGGGGCATGCCTGGACCCCTTCTGTTCTGTTGAGCCTAAGCCACACACCCCCAGCAGCCCCCAGGGCCTTTTCCAGCCCTGTGGGTCCTAAGCATAGGCCCCGCCCACCACCCAAACCTCGCCCTTGCTTAAGTCCCACCCTCCACAGCCAAGACCTCCTACCCACCCAGTTGTTGATTCATCTATATTTTTATTTTTATATTCTTTCTAACATATCTGTTAGTTTCCTAGTCTAATTTTATTTTTTACTTTGTTATTGTTCTCTCTCATTTTTTTTTCTTTTTTTTTGCTGCCCCACACAGCTTGTGGGATCTTGGTTCCTGAGCCAGGGGTTGGGCTGAAGCTCCTGCGGTGGGAGCTCCGAGTCTGAACCACTAGACTAACAGAGAACCTCAGACCTCAGGGAATAATCACTGGAGTGAGGGCTCACGGAGGTCCTCATCTCAGCACCAAGACCCAGCTCTACCCAACAGACGACAAACTCATGTTGGAAGCCTCAGGCCAAACAACCAGTAAGACAGGAACACAATCCCACTCATAAAAAAAAAAAAAAATGAAATGGCAAAAAAATATGTCACAGATGAAGGAGCAAGGTAAAAACATACAAGACTAATTAAATGAAGAGGAAATAGGCAAGCTACCTGAAAAAGAATTCAGAGTAACAACAGTAAAGATGATCCAGAATCTGAGAAATAGAATGGAGGCACGGATTGAGAAGATACAAGAAATGTTTAACAAAGATCTAGAAGAAAGAACAAACAAACAGAGATGAACAACATAATAACTGAAATGAAAAATACACTAGAAGGAATCAATAACAAAATAACTGAGGCAGAAGAACGAATAAGTGAGCTGGAAGACAAAATGGCGGAAATAACTGCCAAGGAGCAGAGTAAAGAAAAAAGAATGAAAGGAATTGAAGACAATCTCAGAGACCTCTGGGACAACACTAAACACACCAACATTTGAATTATAGGAGTCCCAGAAGAAGAGAAAAAGAAAGGGTCTGAGAAAATATCCGAAGAGATTAGAGTCAAAAACTTCCCTAACATAGGAAAGGAAATAGTCACCCAAGTCCAGGAAGCACAGAGAATCCCATACAGGATAAACCCGAGGAAAATCACACCAAGACACATATTAATCAAACTAATAAAAATTAAATTCAAAGAAAAATATTAAAATCAGCAAGGGAAAATAAAAAATAACATACAAAGGAACCCCCCCCATAAGGTTATCAGCTGATTTTTCAGCAGAAACTCTGCAGGCCAGAAGGGAGTGGCAGGATATACTTAAAGTGATGAAAGAGAAAAACCTACAACCAAGATTACTCTACCCAGCAAGGATCTCATTCAGATTTGACTGAGAAATCAAAAACTTTTCAGACAAGCAAAAGCTAAGAGAATTTAGCACCACCAAGCCAGCTTTACAACAAATGCTAAAGAAACTTTAGGCAGGAAACAGAAGAGAAGGAAAAAACCCACAAAAACAAACCCAAAACAATTAAGAAAATGGTAATAGGAACATACATATCAATAATAACCTTGAAGGTAAAAATGGATTAAATGCCCCAACCAAAAGACACAGACTGACTGAATGGATACAAAAACAAGACCCATATATATGCTGTCTACAAGAGACCCAACCCACTTCAGACCTAGGGACAAATACAGACTGAAAGTGAAGGGATGGAAAAAGATATTCCATGCAAATAGAAATGAAAAGAAAGTTGGAGTAGCAATACTCGTATCAGATAAAATAGACTTTAAAATAAAGACTGTTACAAGACATAGGGAGGGACACTACATAATGATCAAAGGATCAATCCAAGAAGAAGATATAACAATTATAAATGTTTATGAACCCAACATAGGAGCACCTCAATACATAAGGCAAATAGTAACAACCATGAAAGGAGAAATCGACAGTAACACAATAACAGTAGGGGACTTTAACACCCCACTTACACCAATGGACAGATCACCCAAACAGAAAATAAATAAGGAAACACAAGCTTTAAATGACAAAACAGATCAGATAGATTTAATTGATATTTATAGAACATTCCACCCAAAAGGGGCAGAATACACTTTCTTCTCAAGTGCACATGTAACATTCTCCAGGATAGATCACATCTTGGGTCACAAATCAAGCCTCGGAAAATTTAAGAAAACTGAAGTCATATCAAGCATGTTTTCTGACCATAACGCTATGAGATTGGAAATCAATTACAGGAAAAAAACTGTAAACATACATGGAGGCTAAACAGTGTGCTACTAAATAACCAAGATATCACTGAAGAAATCAAAGAAGAAATTAAAAAATACATAGAGGGCTTCCCTGGTGGCACAGTGGTTAAGAATCCACCTGCCAATGCAGGGGACATGGGTTCAAGTCCTGGTCCGGGAAGATCCCACATGCCACGGAGCAACTAAGCCCATGCGCCACAACTACTGAGCCTGCGCTCTAGAGTCCGCAAGCCACAACTACTGAGCCCACATGCCACAACCACCAAAGCCCACACGCCTAGAGCCCGTGCTCCACAACAAGAGAAGCCACTGCAATGAGAAGCCCGCACACCACAACGAAGAGTACCCCTGGCTCCCCCCAACTAAAGAAAAGCCCGCGCGCAGCAGCAAAGACCCAATGCAGCCAAAAATAAATAAATAAATTTATTTTTAAAAAATACATAGAAACAAATGACAATGAAAACACAACGACCCAAAACCTACGGGATGCAGCAAAAGCAGTTCTGAGAAGGAAGTTTATAGCAATTCAATCTCACCTCAAGAAACAAGAAAAATCTCAAACAATCTAACCCTACACTTAAAACAACTAGAGGAAGAAGAACAAAGAAAACCTGAAGTCAGTAGAAGGAAAGAAATCATAAAGATCAGAGCAGAAAAAAATGAAATAGAAACGAAGAAAATAGCACAGATCAATAAAACTAAAAGCTGATTCTTTGAGAAGATAAACAAAATTGATAAACCCTTAGCCAGACTCATCAAGAAAAAAAGGGAGAGGACTCAAATCAGTAAAATCAGAAATGAAAAAGGAGAAATCACAACTGACACTGCAGAAATATAAAGGATTATAAGAGACTATTACAAACAACTATATGCCAATAAAATGGACAAACACGAAGAAATGGACAAATTCTTGGAAAGGTACAATTTTCTAAGACTGAACCAGGAAGAATTAGAAAATATAAACAGACCTATCACAAGTAATGAAATGGAAACCATAATTAAAAATATTCCAACAAACAAAAGTCTAGGACGAAATGGCTTCACAGGTGAATTCTATCAAACATTTAGAGAAGAGCTAACACCCATCCTTCTCAAACTCTTCCAAAAAATTGCAGAGGGAGAAACACTCCCAAATTCATTCTATGAAGCCACCATCACCCTGATACCAAAACCAGAAAAAGATATCACAAAAAAAGAAAATTACAGACCAATATCACTGATGAACATAGATGCAAAAATCCTGAACAAAATACTAGCAAACAGAATCCAACAACATATTAAATGGATCATACACCATGATCAAGTGGGATTTATCCCAGGGATGCAAGGATTCTTCAATATACGCATATCAATCAATGTGATACACCAAATTAACAAATTAAGGAATAAAAACCATATGATCATCTCAAGAGATGCAGAAAACACTTTTGACAAATTCAACACCCATTTGTGATAAAAACTCTCCAAAAATGGGCATAGAGGGAACCTACCTCAACATAATAAACGCCATATATGACAAATCCACAGCAAGCATCATACTCAATGGTGAAAAACTGAAAGCATTTCCTCTAAGATTAGGAACAAGACAAGGATGTCCACTCTCTCCACTCTTATTCAACATAGCTTTGGAAGTCCTAGCCATGGCAATCAAAGAAAATGAAATAAAAGGAATACAAATTGGAAAAGAAGAAGTAAAACTGTCACTGTTTGCAGATGACATGATATTATACAAAGAAAATCCTAAAGATGCTACCAGAAAACTACTAGAAGTTATCAATGAATTTGGTAAGGTTGCAGGATACAAAATTAATGCACAGAAATCTCTGGCATTCCCATACACCAACAATGAAAAATCAGAAAGAGAAATTAAGGAAACACTCCCATTTACAATTGCAGCAAAAAGAATAAAATACCTAGGAATAAACCTACCTAGGGATACAAAAGACCTGCATACAGAAAACTATAAGACACTGATGAAAGATATTAAAGATGATACAAACACATGGAGAGATATACCATGTTCCTGGATTGGAAGAATCAATATTGTGAAAATGCCTATATTACCCAAAGCAATCTACAGATTCAGTGCCATCCCCATCAAATTACCAGTGGCATTTTTTATAGAACTAGAACAAAAAATCTTAAAATTTGTATGGAGACACAAAAGACCCCAAATAGCCAAAGCAGTCTTGAGGGAAAAAAACAGAGCTGGAGGCATCAGACTCCCTGACTTCATACTATACTACAAAGCTACAGTAATCAAGACAATATGGTACTGGCACAAAAACAGAAACATAGATCAATGGAACAGAATAGAAAGCCCGGAGATAAACCGACACACACCTACGGTCAACTAATCTATGACAAAGGAGGTAAGGATATACAATGGAGAAAAGACAGTCTCTTCAATAAGTGGTGCTGGGAAAACTGGACAGCTACATGTAAAAGAATGAAATGAGAACACTCCCTAACACCATACACAAAAATAAACTCAAAATAGATTAGAGACCTAAATGTAAGACTGGACACTATAAAACTCTTAGAGGAAAACATAGGAAGAATACGCTGACATAAATCACAGCAAGATCTTTTTTGATCCACCTCCTAGAGTTATGGAAATAAAAACAAAAGTAAACAAATGGGACCTAATGAAACTTAAAACCTTTTGCACAGCAAAGGAAACTACCAACAAGACGAAAAGACAACCCTCAGAACAGGAGAAAATATTTGCAAATGAATCAACGGTAAAGGATTAATCTCCAAAATATATAAACAGCTCATGCAGCTCAATACTAAAGAAACAAACAACCCAATCCAGAAATGGGCAGAAGACCTAAATAGACATTTCTCCAAAGGAGACATACAGATGGACAAGAAGCACATGAAAAGCTGCTCAACATCACTGATTATTAGAGAAATGCAAATCAAAACTACAATGAGGTATCACCTCACACCAGTTAGAATGGGCATCACCAGAAAATCTACAAACAACAAATGCTGGAGAGGGTGTGGAGAAAAGGGAACCTTCTTGCACTGTTGGTGGGAATGTAAATTGATACAGCCACTATGGAGAACAGTATGCAGGTTCCTTAAAAAACTAAAAATAGAATTACCATATGACCCAGCAATCCCACCCCTGGGCATATACCCAGAGAAAACTATAATTCAAAAAGATACATGCACCCCAATGTTCATTGCAGTACTATTTACAATAGCCAGGTCATGGAAACAACCTAAATGCCCATCAACACATGAATGGATACAGAAGATGTGCTACATATATACAATGGAATATTATTCAGCCATAAAAAGGAACGAAATTGGGTCATTTGTAGAGACGGGGATGGATGTAGAAACTGTCATACAGATTGAAGTAAGTCAGAAAGAGAAAAACAAATATCATATATTAACACACATATGTGGAATCTAGAAAAATGGTACAGATGAACCGGTTTGCAGGGCAGAAATAGAGAAACAAGTGTAGAGAACAAACGTATGGACAACAAGGGGGAAAAGTGGTGGTGGGGGGTGGTGGGGGGATGAATTGGGAGATTGGGATTGACATATATATACTAATATGTATAAAAGGGATAACTAATAAGAACCTGCTGTATAAAAAAATAAGTAAAATTAAATTGAAAAAAAAATGCCCTCTTCAGACACAAGGACAAGGATTACACCCAAGGAACAAGAGAGCCATCTGATGGAAAAGTATGGAACTCTGAAGGCTGTGTGGAACAGAAACAACTCTGGGCTTTCACGTAAAAGAGAAATAAACTCCTATCTTTTTAAAGTCTTTGTTAATTTGAATCTTTGTGACTGACAGCTGAACTTAATCCTAACTAATTCAATAAGTAAAGCAAAATAGGATGGTGAAGAGATTCCTTTTGATTCACTCGGAGAGTCATCCCTCTAAAGCAGACTCGAAGAGAATGATACAGTCTTTGAGAAAGGAGATGAGGAACTTTTAATTACTATTCCTCCAATGTAGTGAGACAGGTCTGAAGGGTTGTTTGTATGGCATAAATAAGAGTCTTTTAAAGAGTGAACTCAGCTGAGTGGATCAGCTAAGTCTTTGGCATATTCACAGAATGCTGATAGTTGCTATGAAGCCTAATCATGTTGATGACTTGACAGAGTACATGAGCTTACTGAACCATTAACATGCTTTACTGAACATATGGCTTTAAAACCCTTTGGACTATTTACAGTGTTGCTTTCAACCAATTCTGGGAGGCCCAAGTGGAACCAATTATGATATAACTATAGAAGACTTAAAAATCCATTCCTAAAAGAGTCACTCCTGAGAAGATCTGTAAAAGAGTCACTCTCAACAGCATAACAGGGCCAAATAACCAATGGGATACGTTATATAATCACTCTCAGAAATCTGTTAACTTAAAGTATCTGGAATTCCCAGGCAGTCCAATGGTTGGGACTCATTGCTTTCACTGCTGGGAGCCCAGGTTCAAGCCCTGGTTGGGGAACTAAGATCCCACATGCCAAATGACCACAAAAAAACAAAACAAAACAAAAAAGTATCAAGAGGCTTGAAAGATCAAAGAGAGCAGAAGAAAGTTTGTTATAAATCACTTAGACTGACAATTATGATGCAATATGAAAAAATGGTAAACTTTTCAGCACAGCAATAAAAGTTCTGAATCAACTATAAAATGACTACAATTTTTTTTTATTGATGCTTTCTACAAATTATGGGTTGAGTTGGAGAAGTGCACATGGTTCACCAAAACTTCAGAGACCTCAGGTGGCTTAAAAGTTAAACGGACTTTTAAGATAACCAAAAAGTCCAGAGTATATGCTAATTGCTTGTCAATGTAGAAGCCTTTCATGAGACATACTGAGCCTAACTAAGGTGTGTAGATGATAAGACAAATAAGCTGCATCAAAAGCATAGAGCAAAGGGTAATTTTCTCTAACAACCTGTAAATTTATTTACAATCTTCTCATTAGAGGGCACTAATATAAGTAAAGACGGTCCCAGACTTAACAATGGTTCGACTCACGATTTTTCAGCCTTAAAATGCTGCAAAGAGATCCGCATTCAAGAACAACTGTACTTCGAATTTTGATCTTTTCTTGGACCAGGCAGAGAGCCACAGCTTCCAGTCAGCCACACAATCACAAGGGTAAACAATCAATACATTCACAACCATTCTGTACCCAGACAACCATTCTGTTTTTCACTTTCAGTACAGTATTCAATAAATTACTGAGATATTCAACACTTACTATAAAACAGGTTTTGTATTAGATGATTTTGCCCAACTGTAGACTAACATAAGTGTTCTGAAGCTCTTCTAAGGTAGGCTAGGCTAAGCTATGATGTTAGGTAGGTTAGGTGCATTAAATGATTTTTGATTTATGATATTTTCAACTTAACGATGGATGGGTTGTAAGTTACTGGGACATAACCCCATCGTAAGTCGAGGAAGATCTGTAAGTAGAAAATAAAATTCACAATCACAAATATTCAACTCACAGACTTTCAGTACCTGCATATATCAACGTATGCCTGTACTTTAATCTCACATTTATCACTGAGCTTCTAATTATGAGGAATAAAAACTGTAAGAAAAAAACTGTTCAATTTCAAATAGCAATGACATGTTCCTTGCCTAGGTCAAGTTCCAGAATATCAGTTATGCATTCTCCAAGGAGAAAGAAAACCAAATTTAAAGGATCAGAATTTTATCAGCTTTGTTCTTCCCAATGATGAGAAATATATTTTTAACTGCAACATGACATAAGTCAGCTTACAAAATGAAGTCTTTACAGCAAGGCATGTGATCCTTTATCCCTCTCAGCAGGCCTCTTCCTAAGTGATAAATTCTTTCCTAAACTAAATTATTCAAAGCTGAACAATAAAATGCAGTAGTAGAGAGGACAAAGAAAATGAGAAAAAAATAAAGGGGAATTTTTTTCTCCTTTTTTTCAACAAAAGCAGATACATAATTGTATAATGCATATATTGTATTTAAGGATATATATTTTAAAGCCCTTAAGATAAAATAACAGAAAGAAAATACACAAAATATAGTAACTTTACTGGGGTGGTAGAGATTAAGTACTAGAGATTTCCCTTTTTTTTTTTTCTGTTTTTCAAATGTTCTCCGACATTAATTTTATCACTATTACAACCAGAAAGTGAAAATTAAAAATAAGTTAAAAGCAGAAAAAGCCTTTTAATCTTCTTCTCTTTGGTTGGAGAATAGTGATACTTCAAGCATACTTATTTTGTGCTATGATCTAATGCTTCACCTAGCCTTCCCACCCAGAAGCTTGACAGAAATGCAGTATCTCAGGCCTCACCTCAGATGTACTGAGGCTACATCTTAGTAAGATTTCTAGGGGCACATTAAGCTAGTGAAGCACTATTCTAGAGCATTCACCTAGAAATAAACACCTATGTTGATTCCTTTCTAAGTCCTTCCTATCAATCTATAATGATCATGTTTTGGGATTTACCTATTAGATATAGTCATGTAATTCAGTAAATACTGACAATAAGAGATAATAATAGGAATATATTAATCATACCTGGGTAAAATGGGTAATTTTTTAAAAGAAAGCATAGTTCCAAACTTCAAACCCAAGCCACCATCCCCTACTACTTTAACCATACCCACTGAAATGAACCAAAAGCAGAATATGTACATCAAGGAGTCTTTAAATAAAGCCTGAAACTCATTAATGAGAAAACACTAGAACCTTAGGGTGGCATGACATTACAGTATTGAAATGCCTGAGTAAGTCCTGACTCTACCTTATGAAGGCAATTTCATTCAGTTACTTTGAAACATCCATCTAGGGCAGGGTTTCTCAATCTTGGCATTGTTGACAGTTTGGGCTGAATAATTCTTTGTTGTGGAGACTGTCCTGTGCATCGTAGGAGATTTAACAGCAACCCTGGCTTCTATGTACTAAATATCAGTAGTATCTCCCCAGCTGGAACAACCAAAAATGTTTCCTGACATTGCCAAACATACTCTGGGGGCAACCCTTTCCCTGCAAGCCCTGATGAGAACCACTGATCTAGGAAGAGAACAACCATCAGAAAGGGGTCCTCTCAATATCAATGATCTTATTTGGGATTTTCCCATAAAGACAAATCTAAGAGTATAATTGAGTTTATAAGTTATAGACACATTTGCGAAATTTGTTTTTAAAGCTCTATAAGAACAAGGGCTAGGTCTGTTTCTTTCTGGCTATTGTATTCACAGCAGTTTCTGGCCCATGTCGTGTGTAACAATGTTTGTTAAATGAGCTAAAATATATAGATATTCTACCCTTCGTATTGGGCAGTCAATTATTATTCAATTTTCAGAATAAACTATCATGATTTCTACTAAGTGTACTGTCATTGCTTAGATGTATTTCTCTCACTCATTTTACCTAAAAAAAAAAACTTCTACTAGTTAAATCATATCTAAAATTAATTATTAAGACGTATGATGTAACCACTATATCCAAACCAATTACCTGTACACTCTTGGAACATGGGGGATAGCAAAGGGAAGTAGGAAAATTAGCACAAGAAAGAAAGTAAACCTCATTAGGAATCTGTGCTGAAGATCTAGCAGCTCAGGGTACTATTTGGAGAAAATAAAAGAAATTTTAGGTGTTGTCACTTTTCTGTTCAGATTGCTCTCTCTTCGCTTGGCTTATTGTTCAAAACTCATCTAAGGCCTCACTCTCTAAGTGTTTGCCAAATACTCTACACAAATAGTTTTTAAACTTTTTTTTTGGAGCCACAGACTCGCTTTCAAAACCTGATGAAATAAATGGCAATTATACATCAATTGAAAAAAAGGGGGAAAAAATCTGATGAAAACTATTAACCCTCTTCCTAGAAAAATGCACTTGCATACAAGCTTTACCATAAAATGTGAGGGAGTTTGTGAACTGCCTAAAATCTACTGATGGACAATGGTTTCTCTCATTCCTCCAGGACCTTTAGTATTTATTGTCCATACCATACATCTTAGCAATTCAAGTAAGTGGTGAAATTTAGTTTCTCATCCAAGTAACTTAAATCATATAGCTTCTAGTCTGTCAACTGGGCAGCTTGTATGGTGATTCTGAGAATCTCTTAAAACAGAATATGTGAGAAAAGTGCTTATGAACGGTAAAGTACTAACAATACATAGCCTTAGGTTATGTTCTTCATTTCTGTCTCTCCAACCAGATTATAAAGAACCTGAGAGTAGGGACTGTATATTTTAACCCTCTTGAATACTTTTTGGTGTCCAGTAAAACTGAATGAATGTTTCTTAATGTCTGTCTCAAGCAAGAAACTCTGGCTTATTTCCAGAGTTGAGGGTGGTGGTGGCAGTAACTACCTCTAACCTGCATCCAAAGATAATACAGAGAGACCAAACACTTTATTTGCTTCACAAGAATGTCACTTGCCTAGTCCTATCTTTGTAAGTCATGTATTAGTTTACCTACTCACCTACTCCAGTGCTATAGTTATGGTAGAGAAGTAAACATTTGAAAAAATGAAGGCTTTGTAAATCATGAATTGGAGAGAAAGAGAAAAAAGAAATCAATCAAGTTTCTTTCCTTAAAACTGTCATCTGCTAAATTCTTTGAATCATGTTGTCAAGATTCATTGCAAAGAAAATGAACTGTCTTGAGGATCAAGCCAAGAGGTATAGTACGTCTAAGCTCTTCTCTTTGCTTAACTTCTTCAAGGAATGTTTCACGGCGAGTTCTACACTAATTTTAATTTTCAGGCAAAAAGTTATGGCATGTAATGAATACCATAATGGACAACAAACCCCAGCTCTGTTAAAAGCCAAGGGACTCTGGATAAATCCTACCTTTTTTTGGAATCCAGCTCATATCACCTTTTCATGAACTCTTTTCCCTTGAATTTGAGTTGCCTAGCATTTTTGTCCGCAGTCCTTCAGATCACATTATCATAAACTTTATTGGTCAGAATTGCATACATAAGTGCCTGTCTTATCTCCTTACCCAGATCAAATTCTGTGTAACATATTTGTGCAGCACAGATTTAGCTATACATTTAGCACTTGCTAAAGGATAGCTGAAATAGAATGAAGTTATATGACCTATCCAGGACTCATTTTCTTCTTCTATAAAAACAATACTAATAATCCCAGTTCCCCAAATGTGTGTATCACCGATCAAATTAACGTGAATGTGATGACAGAAGGCCCCTAATAGTTTACACAGGGAGAAAATAGGCCATTCTTCTCATGGTCAGAAACTTGTTCCTTGGAGATCCTACATATAAATGAGCAGAAGCCAATTCTCACCAGACTATTTCTTTGATAGTTGATAGGAGAAGGAATAGAACCCTGGTCCCTAAAGTCCTGTTCTGTTATTTCTTTTTGCTTTTCCTTGACACTGGCTGCTAGTCCACAGTACTTGGTTCACCCTTTGAGAAAAAGATGCCAAGAAGACAAATAAGACACTTATAGAACCAGGGAAGGCACTACGCAAACAAACTACATTAAAGAGCTACTTTCACATTTCTAAATTCTGTGCCTAATTTCCAATTTAAATTGGTAGTTTTAAAAAGAGGCCAACATAGAAATCAATTAAAAGGATCCAAGTAGGATGACCCTTCAAAATGACCTCTTACAAAGATTAACTGGAGAGAGTGAAAGTTTGTTACGTAAGCCACAAATTCAAGTAAATCCCAAAAATTCAAGTAAATCTACAAATTAAAATCTAGTCTTGGTTAATCACAATGCAGGAAAAGAATAAACAAATGGATTACAAATTTGCTGCCAAAATTTGCAAAAATTTTGGAATTTAATTATTGGTATACTTAATACAAACAAGGGGGAAGCCAAAGAGCAAAAAGAACACTGCAGGTTAGCAGCAGGAAGGCCATAAAACAGCAAAGAACAAAACTTTACTCCTTAAGGATCATGGTTTTTCTGTGGAAAACGTTTTGATGACCCCTTCCCCCTAGAGACACAAAAACATTCTACAAATGATACAACAAATATTGCTAAATGACACAGTGAGTGATACAGAGCTATTATGAACAATAATGCTTATTATTTAAGGCACGGTTTAAAGGGTCATTCAAATAATTATTTTATTCCCCATCTTTCAGGCTCTACCCCCACACAAATGTACCCTCCAGTAGTTACTATGGTAAAAACCTATGTATCTGTAATCCCTTTTATAAATCAAACCAATGAACGCTCAGACAAAAATCATAAGCTGACATGAATATCCAAGAGAAAATTTATATAGAGCTTAACCAGGAAGAAGTAGAAAAATAAAATACACATACCCCAAAAGCCCAGAACAATAAATTTAGAAACAAATGCATCTGTGGTTATTAAAAAATAAGTTACTACCCACCTGGTAAAATTATATAGGACCTCCCTTAAAACAACTAACTTACTCCATATTCATCCTTAATGTTCTTTTCTCTACCTCTACTTAGACAAGGTAGTTCAAAGATTTTAGAGGGGGCTTCCCTGGTGGCGCAGTGGTTGGGAGTCCGCCTGCCGATGCAGGGGACACAGGTTCGTGCCCCGGTGTGGGAAGATCCCACATGCCGCAGAGCGGCTGGGCCCGTGGCGCATGGCCGCTGAGCCTGTGCGTCCGGAGCCTGTGCTCCGCAATGGGAGAGGCCACAACAGCGAGAGGCCCGCATACCGCAAAAAAAAAAAAAAAAAAAAAAAAGATTTTAGAGGGGAGTTCTTACTTTAGAGAACTAAAACTCTGGGGAGAATGAGTTAGGCAAGTCCTCACCCAGAATTATTAGTCTCTCATAACATTTGACCATTCATTTGCTCATTAATGCAACAAGTTTATATTTGGCATCACTATGCCTGGTATTATCATAAGCACCTGTGACTCAACAAGCAATAAGAATAGCTAATTCCTACTTTCATTGCCCTTACAATCTCGTGAGATGGATAGTTAAACAAGCAACTACAACTGGGATAAGGTATTGTAACAAGGGAAAAGGAAAAGCTATGGAAGGTATGTAATAGGGGGGACTAAGACAGGGAAGTCAAGGAAAAATCTCCACAGTCAAGGAACATTTGAGACATTAAGGATGGAAAGGAATTGGTTAGGTTGTTTCCCAGGGTAAGCACCTAAGCTTCCTCCTTGCTATTCGTATGAAGAATAGTACTCCTTCACCTTCTCTCTTATACCAGTTTGCCATCTTTGTTTCAGGTTCATCCTGAATAGCTTTGTATACAAGCAGGAAGTAGAACACTACAGAAAAGTCTATTCTGCCACTGTTCCCAATCATTTGGCGGGCAGACTTAGTTGGACCTAACTTCCAGAAGTAAAGCTCAAGTTAACTCAAATTTACACGTAAGGACAGAGCAAATAGGGACATACTTTCTGCATATGAGATACCACTAAATGACAACAACAACAAAAATTTTAAACCTTTCCTTGTGGGATTGAAAACCGATTCTAAAGAGATTTGGTTATTAAAAAATAAATATATATATTTTTCTATGTATAGCTATATACATATATATTTTCTATGTATAGATATATACATATATATGTATATATATATATATATATATATATATGTAGAGAGAGAGAGAGAGGGAACTGAAGAGAAGGCATCTAATAAAGAAATATGAAATAAGGCAGTGAACTCAAGTCTGACAATTTAAAGAGACACCTTAGACCACCTAGCCATTATTAAGTAGAGACATCCTTAGTGAACATGACTGCTATTCTTATTTAATCTCCAACCAGCCAAGGGCCAAGGTACAAGCTATTCCCTTTGCCTAAAGCCATACCCAGAATCACCGCCTTAGCTGGTTATTTCCAAAGGCTCTGACTCACTGACAAATCTCAAGATGATGATAGGGCTTAGCCTCTGAATAAAACAATGTGTGTTTAGTGGGTGAAAGACTGTACACTCAGTGTTCCTTACTCCAAAGTTAGAAGATACTTGACAATCTTCTCAAGTGTCTAAATCTGCACAGAAAAATAGGTTTGAAGTATTGTTTGGCCTTAAAAATAAAAAGAGGTATTTCAATTTCTCATAAACACCTTTGGAAGGTAAAAGCATGAACTAGCCTGATATCTTCATCAAAGGGTTGTTTTTACCAGTAGCACCATTACCTCAGTGTCAGCATATAAAATACGTAAAAACAGTGCAGTTATTACTCAATTTCTTTTATTAATAAAACAGACAGCAGAAAATACAAATCAACTTTACAAATGTAATTTATCAAGCAAAGAAAACTAGAAGTATTTTTCATTATAAACAAAACAGAGATCCAAAATTGTTGATCCAGAAAGTAGAAATGGATTCATTTAAAATAAACTAAAGCCATGAATGAAAGAAGTTTCAGGCTGAAGCACATGATGTTAGATGATGGCACCTACTGACTAAATGTAATATTGCACCCCTATATTAGTCATGAATACCTGAAGGAAGAACAAAGTTTCTGGTAGTGTGGACCTAAAAGATCCCCACAATCTCTTAGGAGTAGGGAGTACAGCAGTGTGAAGAGGAAGGTGGTGATCAATGGTCAAGGAAAAATTCTGTACTAAAGAACATAACACAAACAAAAAGCAAGCTGATAGAGGTGTACTAATCAATGTTGGTAATATATAATCCCAAGGAGTCCAAACTTAACTTTCATTTAGTCTTTTGGATTTTAATTTTTAGGTATATTATATCTAATTTCACCATGAAAAATAAAACTAAAGTAGGATTCACTTGACATAAATTGTCATAAAGGAAAAGTATACTCTGAAAACTAACAGAGATTTCATGAATGATTCTTCACTGAGAAACAGCATGGTTAGGGAAA
>NW_006791012.1:6473499-6477655 GCF_000442215.2 Lipotes vexillifer
ACTGAGAAACAGCATGGTTGGGGAAAGAGAATGAGTTTTACAGCCAGGGAAAATTGTGCTCAACCCTCTAACTCTCCTACTTGAGTTGTATGACCTTGAGTACATTGTTCAACACCGCTAAACCTTTTTCCTCATTTATGTACCTTAAAATAATATTTTAAGAACTGGCACATAAGAGGCACTCAACAAGTGACTATTATTAGAATTATTATGGAATTGCTATATTTTTCCCAGGAAGACTTTTGATCAATAAAACTGCATGTTACTATGCCAGAAAATACCCGACCAGTTAAAAATTCCTTAATTCCTTTGGAATTCCTGGTTCTAAGGACTTCTTTTTTGTTCAGTAGAAACAGTTTTAAATAAGGAAAAAGAACATATCTTTTCAGATATTTTATTTTGTTAACTTCCAGAAGATAGGACATACTACCATTCTGGCATATCTCACATTTAATACCCCATAGGCAGATACATTCCTTTGTCAGATAGGACTGTGCTTTCCCATACATCCATAACAACCAGCAGAAACTGGCCAGCTTTGCTCAAAATTGTAACCTGGGCTATCCCATTCTGGTGGTATGATGCAAGAAACAGGTTAATCCCTCTGATATTTAAAATGCATATGCTGTGCAAGAACTACAAAATCAGCCAGCACCACCTAACCCTACAATGTTATTCTCACTTCTTTCTGAATCAAATTAGCTAATTAACTCCTTTAACAAGAGGCCATTCTAATACTCCATCAGGTAAAAGAGAAGAGCATAGACTTGTTCTCTTTAAGGCTGGAACACAACTACTGAGTCTTTTCTGAATAAGAGCTATTCTTTATGCATGTCCCTGTGATTTCACAAGCTGTGGCATTTAAATAAATTTACAGGCTTGGAATGGTTTCCTAAACAAAACATGAAGCTTGTATTCGCTGCTTCAAGGAAAGAAGAAAGGAAATGGCACCCAACCCAACTAAGCAGAGTAACTGTAACAGCAGTTTCAGAAATGTGCTAACCCAATTTCAGGCGCAGTTTTCTGGCCCTTCAAAGACTGGAAATTAATGCAAGCATCCCAGACTTGATTTCTCTTGGAAATGCAGAGACAGTTAAAATTTTCTCCAAGCTAAGCTTCATTTATCTACTTATGTTATTAGAAACAGTGGAATAAAATTAATATAAAAATTTAAAAATAAATATACATAACTTTTTGTTTATAAAGTCATTGGCTTCCATTAGAAATCAAGTTTTAAGGAAGGCTACCAACAAAACTTATTTTTAAAAAAAGAAGAAGAAATAACAATACCCTAGATCACAGAAAATTAGGGGAAAAAACCATAGCTATTATTATGATAAATTCTACAGCAAAATTCAAAACCATTTTGGATTTCTCAGTTATTGGGAATTACACCTATTAATAACAATATCTTTATTATACTTTTTGATTCATCAGTTTTAAAAACCACTATCTGAAAACAACTCTATCAGACAGAATTAGTTCTATTTTACATATGAAAAACTGAGAAAGATATGTTAAGTGACTTTCCTAACACTACAAAACTAGTTAATGGATAGCCAGAACTGGTACCTAGGTTTTCTAACTCCTAGGTCTTTCTACTAATCTGGAACCCCACCAATTCAATAGGTAAAATTGCACCTGCTCTGACTGAAGTGGATACTGGGGCCAGAGCCTGGTACACCTATGCTCCACCTTTCCTCCCCCATGATGGACTTTGAGGCACTTCTGGGGATCATCATGACTCAAAAAAAACCCAACAACAACAAAACACAGCATAAAACACCACCATCAAAGTTCATATTTCTGACTAATTCCCTATGGGAAATCCATAAAGTTAACCTAATCTAAATATGAACAAGACTAATAAAATAACACTTTTCACAGTTACCACAAACATATATTGATGGGAGTAAAAGTAAAAGTTACATCTGATATGTACCGTTCCAAAGATAATGAATACATAGAGTTTACTAATTACTGAACTACTCCCATGATATTGTGTGATATAACAGGAAGAAAGGAGGAGCATTTCATTCTTTGGCAATACTGTCACCTCATTTACAATGCTGACATAAAGACACTAGTTAAGTCATTTGTTTCCAACGTTAAATACAGCCACCTTTCTTCAAATAAAATTTAACTAAAATCTTAAATGGAAATTATAAGCTATTCTAGTTAAATGGGGTGGAACGGGGTGGGGCAGTGCCAAAAAGTCAGCCAAGCCTCTCCAAAACTGCTGCAGACTCTAGGAACACTAAAATGGAAGAACAGCTGGCCAGAGTAAAGGATTATTTCAAGATTTCCCAGCAGTTTCTGAAATATAAATGGTTAACAGCATACAGTGTTGATGGACTGACACCTGAAGTAGAAGCAGAGGCAACAGCGCTTGATTTTTAGGCATAAATAAATGGACTTGAGTACAAAGTACAGCATAAACTTCTAGTCCACACCCACGTGAGTAACCAGTATATAATAACTCAGTATGCTCTGCAAAAGGACTATTGTCAGAGGCACAGACAAGGCTCATAAATCAAAGAAGTATTATTTCTTAAAATACCAGCACAAACTTTCCAGGGTTAGAGCAGTTATCAACTAGCAGGCCAAGTTTATTAATCCCAAGTGCCAAATAGAGAGCAAACCTCAAACTTAACTTACCTTTGAAAATAAACCTTAAATTCGGAAGAGAACCAGGATGAAGATGATTGATAGAGCAAATACCAAACCACCAAACAATGAGAGACTGCAACTACAAAAAGCATCAGGAAAGTCAGAGCTGATCTCAAAGTTTAAATCATACAAGGTCAGGAAAAAAAAAACAACAAACCAATAATCCTTGTATCAGCTCCAGAGAAGCCAATATCAGCTCCACTACTTTCTCACCACCAAACACATTATATCAAATAAACTAGCTGTTATACCTAAAAATATATCCTGAAATTGTAACACATGATAATTTAAAGACTATGTGGTCTTCTGAAAAGGAGAGCATACTGGGAGGTGACTTTGTTTTCTTCTTGCCTGTGCTACAGATTACCCATGTGAGCTAAAGCAAGAGGAGAAAGGTGAGTAGAAGTGTAATTAAAGCAAATCCTATCAGCAGAAATCATCTAAGAACTATAGTTTCTTCACTCAACTCTGGTAAATTACTCCTTATACCAGATATTCTTGCTTTCAAAGAATCAGGGAAGTAAATCAGGTCCTGTAATATTCATGTAATTTACTAACTTAAAGTTAGTAAAAAATAGTAACTAAATACAGAGTAGTCATAAATGGCCCAGGAATCCAAAAATGAAATTTAAGGTAATATACTTTTATTTCTGCCCTGTTTTAAAGAGGTTAAACCAGTAGAAAAAGAGCAGCAAGAGGAAGTCTATATGAGTGGATTAGGTTCCACTAAAGTAAACAATTCTCAATTTCAGAGAACATAGTTTGGGCCTCGAAAAACAGATATATGGCTTTTAACTCCTATGAGTCAGTGGTTTCTAGCACAATCAAATTTGAAGTAATTCTTCCTAAGAACAATTCACAAAATCCACACATTCTGGGAAGTTTATAATCATTTGACAATCAATCACAGGCATATTCTGAGTATTTTCTATATGTTCAGTGTAAAATATATATCAGACAGTTCCTGTACTCAAAAAGAAATTAAATTCAACTATAAAAATAAGAAACCATATGGTAGAAGAACTTGCAAAGTATAAAGGGACATGTATTGATAATTGTTAGACTGTGTTACACAAACTAAAGTGCCGGAAGACTATAAAGGAAAGGTTGACCATGTAGTAGAAAAGGCCATTTCACAGAAACAATAATCAACTAAGTGTTGCTGTCAACGTGATAGCAGATGTTCTCAAAAGCAAATTAAAAAAAAAAAAAAAAAATAGAAGAATTTGAAAAGAATTTGAAAGAACAGACATATAGGTTCTTAAGAACAGTTTAACTGTTTACCAACATGTGACTTCAATCAAAAGAAATTGGTCGTTTAGAATAGTTAAATTCAACAATCATTTTTTGAGCACTAGCTGTATGTCAAGTGATGAACCAGGCATGGAGATGCAGTGAGCATTAGTGGAAATGTCTACCATTACACCCTCCTTCCAGTCTCAGCCATTGGTGAGAATGTGGTCTCTACTGAATCAGCCAGACTTCC
>NW_006791012.1:6478122-6483979 GCF_000442215.2 Lipotes vexillifer
TATATATATATATATATATATATATATATATATATATTTATTTATTTATTTGGCTGCACTGGGTCTTAGTTGCAGCATGTGGGATCTACTTCCCTAACCAGGGATCAAACCCAGGCCCCGTGCATTGGGAGCGTGGAGTCTTAACCGCTGGACCACCAGGGAAGTCCCTCAAATGCAAATGTAAAGGAAGCTAAAACAACTCAGTTTCTATCTATTTCAAACACAGAAAATCTAAGTAAAGGTCACCAGAATCCCACCATACAAGCCTTTTCTTCATGATTCAATTAGAGATCAAATTCTAACTCTTTCTCAGAATGCAAAACCATTTTTAAGTCACCAAAAATCACAGAGTGAAGGTCTTTGAAAATAAAATTCAATGCAAGTGTGGCATCACTAAAGTAAGTAACCAAACAAAATTTAGTTTAACATAAATGGCAATAGGTTCCCAGAGAAAAGATGAACCCAGTGAAAGATGATACCCTGGCTCTTCAGTTTGAAGTAAAATGGAAAAACAGATATGTTAATAAATTTTAATTACCAACAACTTTCACTGGTGAAGCACATTTAGGGACAAGTAGTGTGCTTTGGTTTGTAACCTACCAATGAGAATTATGCTTCTTTATTACCAAGATTTTTTTTCCAATTAATTAATTTTATTTTTGGCTGCATTCGGTCTTTGTTGCTGTGCACCGGCTTTCTCTAGTTGCGGCAGTGCAAGGGCTTCTCATTGTGGTGGCTTCTCTTGTTGCGGAGCACGGGCTCTAGGCGTGCAGGCTTCAGCAGTTGTGGCACGTGGGCTCAGTAGTTGTGGCTCACAGGCTGTAGAGCGCAGGCTCAGTAGTTGTGGCGCACGGGCATAGCTGCTCCGCGGCATGTGGGATCTTCCCAGACCAGGGCTCGAACCCGTGTCCCCTGCACTGGCAGGCAGATTCTAAACCACTGCACCACCAGGGAAGTCCCAAGGATTATGCTTCTTAACATGCTATAAGTCAAGCCAATATTGGGATGGAAAAAATATCTATGACTTTCAGTAATAGAGTTGAGTGCTTAAAGGATCAAATATGAAACAGTATCTACTAAATGCATTTGAGTTTCCAGGTAAACTTAATTGAAAAAGAAAAAGTATTCATTAAACACAGTAGCATTTATTTAGGACTTAATTATATTTTGTTTTATATCATATAGAGGCCTGGTTCAGTAGAATCAGGGATATTATGTCTAACTACTGTGATGATTTACAGAGGGGGGTAAAGAAAGAAGCCTAAAAGTGAAGGCAACCCAATCTGAGCTGGGGCTGGCAGGTATAAGGTCAGACTAAGTGGAGCTCCTGAGAGGAAAATAAAGGCAAAAAGAAGGCAGATAAATTAGTAAGGGGATGCGATGCTTTTATACTGGAGCAAGCAAGTTCTCATACTATAAAAGATGAAAAGAAGTCAATTAAGAGGTCAAGAGACCAAGGTCAATTGCCAAAAAAGTGAAAAGAGTAGTGAGGCACTGACCAATGTGGCCAGGAGCTGAAGAATTGAGAAAATGTTTCACAAAACCGCAAAGGTATACTTAGCCTGTGTACATGCTTTTATTAATCATTTGGAAATCTACCTAATGATAGTAAGTATTATCCCTTTTTAAATAACTGGTACTTTAAGATAAGGAGATTAAAATAAGATTAAAATAAGGAGAATCATCTGCATACATAACTGTAAACCTATATTCAAAACCTGGGGACCATAAAAGAAAATAATTTAAGAGGATACATAGTCACCTTGTATATTGTAACTGTGTATTTTTATCAAATTGTAGAATATATTAGTTCTTTCTAAAGCTCAAAATAAATGGTAAAATAATATATTTTGGATGTCAGAATATAATACGCTCAAATAAATGTTAAAGGTCAAAACTAAGGCTACTATAGTATCAGGAAATATTTTAAGTATATAGTATGTTAAGAGAATATGTATGTGACAAAGGAGATTAAAAGTGGTGCTCAGAAAAGGGAGAAAACACCACCACCACATATAAAGGATTTTTGCCAAGAATATCATAGATAGTGGTTCTCCACAAGGGGCGATTTTTGCCCCTGGGGCATTTGTCAATGTCCAGAGCCATTTTGGTTGTCACACTGGGGAAGCAAGGGAGGTATAATTGGTATCTAGTGGCTAGAGACCAACAACGCGGCTAAACAACATGCAATGCACAGGACAACTTCCCACAACAAAAAATTATCCAGCACAAAACAGCAGTAGTGGGAGACTGAGAAACCCTTCTCTAGGTCTAATAGGAAATATAGGGGTCAGAGAAACAGGCTAAATTAAGAACTTCATGGTAATACAATCAGCAAAATCCAGAACTTGGGCAACTCTACAGGACAAATGACCTAATTTCATAAACTAGTAAAACTGCAAGGGAGAAAACCATGATGGGGATATACAGAGTAAATGAGACTTAAGAGTCGTATGAATCATAGACAGTGTGTGGAATAGAACAAAAAACTTTTAAAAAGTTATACAGTTGGGGAAGTTTCAACATTAGACTGTTGATGATGTTAAGATACAATTGTTAATTTTTTTCAGATGTGATAATAGTATTGTGGTTATACATGTAAAGAGACATATGGTTTTTACAGATGATTTTTGGAATTTGCTTCAACAATAATCCAATTGAAGATTTTGATGAAAACTAAACAGCTTTATCAGTCAACTGAAAAAAAATCAATCAAAATAATGGGGCTAATAAAACTACTGGATTCTTGAATTATAAAAGATACACATTTACAGTTTACGTAAAGCACTGAAAGCTAATTTTTTAAGTAAATATCTGCTAAATTATTACCAAACATTAAAGTGTGTCAAAATTGGAGATTAAGCCCCTGTAAATTTCAGAGAAAGCTATCGTCTCGCTTCTTTCTGAAAACGACTTCCCTTCACTTTCCACTGGAAAAATAAGACCTTAGAGCAGACCGATGTAGAAGTGATCATACTGGAAACCTTGTCTCTGCAAAGATTCTTATATAAAATCATAACTGGAGTAATCTGGGCAGTAGAACTCTCCCTGGTGACTATTAGTTCCTACTCCATTCTTTCTGAATACGATGGCATTGTCACTAAGTCTCTAAAGTATTCTAAAGTGAAGATTTTCCAAACTACTGTTTGCTTTCATGTCCAAAACAGGCTAACATGAACTATCAAAATTAGGAGACCAAATTAGTTGCTACTACTACTCATTTTTAAATTAAGACACAGGACTTGAAGACATTACTGTTCTTTTCTGTCACAAAATTATGCTAAAAATTTACATGTCTCCAAAATATGCACAGCAATGCCCATATTCCAACATGATTCTATAGGAGGTGTTTCCATGTTGCCAGTAACTTTTACCTGACATGACACACATGACAAAAAAAAAAAAAGAGTAAAAACAGTCCTATACACGGTATGTTACTAAGAATAAAACGACCATTCTTAGTAGAATTATTACCTATGCTCTTCTAAAGAATTAGCAATAACATAGTCAATTCACTAGATCAAGTTACTATATAGATGGCAAATATTAGAACCATGGCTTTATAAAATCTTATAGCTCTTCATTTTGTACCAGCCAGAAGAGAAACATGAGCTGGAAATGTAGGATGCTGCTCCTATAGTCCACATAATTCAGAATTTATCCATGATATAATTAGACATATGAAGAATGAAACCACCAGGGCTTCCCTGGTGGCGCAGTGGTTGAGAGTCCGCCTGCCGATGCAGGGGTTCTTCCCGGTCTGGGAAGATCCCACATGCCACGGAGCGGCTGGGCCCATGAGCCATGGCCGCTGGGCCTACGCGTCCGGAGCCTGTGCTCCACAACGGGAGAGGCCACAGCAATGAGAGGCCCGCGTACCGCAAAAAAATAAAAAGAATGAAACCACCAGACTACACTCTATCAGTGATGGGGATTTAAGGTTTTAGGCTAGTGACTTTTGAGAAAACTACAAATTAATGGCACATGATATCATAATAGTACTAAGATAGTGGTTTATCATTAAAGAAATAAAAAAGGATTAGAGTATACACAAAACCAGGTGGTACCAAAATAAGTAGCAAAAGAGATCATTAGAATCCTCAAAAAAGAATTTTGACTAAAATTAAAGGAATTATAGGTGACAATAATAGTAGATAAGTTGTGGAAAGAATGAATCTTTTTCTTTAACCATTTAGTTTTGTTTTTTTTTTAATTTATTTATTTTAGGCTGTGTTGGATCTTCATTGCTGCGCGTGTGCTTTCTCTAGCTGCGGCAAGTGAGGGCTACTCTTCGTTGCGGTACGCGGGCTTCTCATTGCGGTGGCTTCTCTTGTTGTGGAGCATAGGTTCTAGGTGCACAGGCTTCAGTAGTTGCGGCACGCGGGCTCAATAGTTGTGGCTCGCAGGTTCTAGAACACAGGCTCAGTAGTTGTGGAGCACGGGCTTAGTTGCTCCACGGCATGTGGGATCTTCCCGGCCCAGGGCTCAAACCTGTGTCTCCTGCATTGGCAGGCGGATTCTCAACCACTGTGCCACCAGGGAAGCCCCATTTAGTTATTTTTTAAGTGTGACAGGCACCACGAAACATATACATATTATATACCTTATATATTCATACACATAATATACATTATATTTAATCTTCAAAATAACATTTAAAAGAATATGTTACTGTGCCCATTTTATGAATGAGAAAGCTGAGGACCATAATGGTTAAGTGACTTGGCCAGTAAGTATCAGAGGTGGAATTTAAGTCCAGGAATGGTAGGACCCAGAATCTACCATCTTTCCCCTATACCTTTCATGACAACATCACCTCCTTAGAAAACAGAGGGGCCTTGGCATCAAAGGGTGAGGTATACCCCCAAGAGAGACTAGCCCTAAGTGGCTAACAGTGAGGGAGAGCACCAATCACACAGCAACAGGTAACTAGATGGGTTGCTGAGTTATAACATAAGGTCTGATTGAACTCAAACAGGCCTGTGTCTGAATTCTAGTTCTATCTTCTACTAGTTAGTTCTGTGATCCTGGGTAAGTTACATCACCTCTCCATGCCCAAGTTTTCCTATGTGCAAAGTAGGGATAAGAACAGTGCATCGCCACTGGGCTTTTGCTTACCTGTCAGAAAGCAAATGATATCTTTTTTTATTATTATTGGCCTAGCACCCTTTTCTACCATCAACTAAAAAATGTCACTTGCCATCTGGTTTTTCAAGAATTAAGTCACTAGCCACTGCGGACGCCAACCTTTTACACACCCTGAAAGGAGCTCAAGGTGGAGATGAGGAATGAGGCACTCTGTGCTGTGGGAAAAACTGGCAGAACAGGTCTTCAGATAGATATTTTCAGGAGAAAATTTTATGAATCCAATTTTTTGCATCATATACCTAGAAAAGCACTAAAATCATTAACAGAGACACCTGTTCCTCGTAACTAGCAGCAAATTTCTATCGAGATGTGTGCTTGATTGCTTGCACTCCCTCACCAAAATCATGTATCTACTGACCTCCCCTGCTACCTCTTCAGAGTAGTTCCTCAGAGCTATCTGAGAGGCTGTCTCCGAGGCTACAGCCCTCAGTAAATTCCCAAATAAAACTGAACTCACAGTTCTCATGCTGTGTGTTTTTTTTCAGTCTACACTTGGTTGAGAGGAAAAGAAATTACAGGTCAGAATAGTATTAGATAAGTTTGGGTAGAAAATAATATTATGGTAAATATTCTGAATTTTCAAAATACCATGCTGATAAGGTAACTCACATTAGTTAGATAAGGTAACATCACATTACATACTTACAGGAGCCTATAAACAAAGAACACTCTTAAGAGACTAGACAGGTAGGGAAAGGCCTTGTTTTAA
>NW_006791012.1:6484006-6572424 GCF_000442215.2 Lipotes vexillifer
GAAAAAGCAATCTCTGAGATATTCATAGATAACTTTAAAGTTCTTCCCGACAGGTTCAATACAAAATTCCTATTTAACCTCCCTGGAATGTAACCATCAACAGAAAAGATACAGGTATAATTTACTTATCTATAGAGCACAATCACATATACTATAAAGAAATTCACTAGACTTATAATTGACACTAAAAATCTTGTACATATTTCCTTTAGTTGAAAAAGATCCTACCTAGGTCTAGCTTTTTCTTGTGCAGATTGCAAGTAAAATAAAATATTGTCTCTAGCAGATTTAAATCCAAACACAGTGCAAAGATTTCTTCTACAACTTCATTACCCAAATACTGCTAATTATGGTTTAAAATATATATGGAGAGCATTTTTGACCAGAAAATATTAACACAAATATTTATTAATAAATTTTAAATCTTAAATGAAATAACGATCTTAACATTCTAGAATGGTGTCCAATAATAAGAAAGAACCTAAAACATTATCAAAGAGTTTAATTTTAAACCTCATTCAATTTCTTCATTAACCTTTTTCCTTATTATTAACCTGATGCAGTATAGCATTTTCTTGGACATATGCCAAAAACGAATCATTCAAGCCCTTCAGCCTTTTGTATGGCATTTCAAAGTAAACAAAGAGAAAATAAACAATTCATTTAAATGAGTAAAAATAAAAGAAATAAACATTACTACTTTCAAGCTTAGAATGACTCTTTAGGAATATGAAAACAAACAAACAAAGCACATGAAAATGTGGAAAATACTAAAATCGATGAAGAATAAAAAATACAGATATCTCCAACACATAAAAATAATCTCTGAGAACACTTCTTGTATATTTTGGTGGGAGGGTATTTTTTCCTATGCAAGCAAATATATATTTCTAAAATTTGGATTATGATGGTTGCACACTGTGAATGTACTAGATGTCATTAAAAGTGGATTTTATGGACTTCCCTGGTTGGCGCCGTGGTTAAGAATCCACCTGCCAATGCAGGGGACACGGGTTTAAGCCCTGGTCTGGGAAGATCCCACATGCCACGGAGCAACTAAGCCTATGTGCCACAACTACTGAGCCCACATGCTGCAACTACTGAAGCCCTCACACCTAGAGCCCCTGCTCCACAACAAGAGAAGCCACCACAATGAGAAGCCCATGCACCGCAATGAAGAGTAGCCCCCACTCTCCACAACTAGAGAAAGCCCACTTGCAGCAATGAAGACCCAACGTAGCCCCCCAAAAATTTTTTTAATAAAATAAAATAAATAAATTTTTTTAAAAGTGGATTTTATGTTATATATATTTTACAAGAATAAAAAATTTTTTTTACTTTGGATTTTACTACATATACTATATATACAGTTCTGTATTTTGCTTTTTTCCCCCCACACTGAACATTATCTCATTTTCTAATATCATTAAATAATCTGTAAAAACATTGATTTTTTAAAATATAATGATTGTAGAGTATTTCATAGACTGTAACTAAACATTTGTATGGTTATTCACTTATTCTCCCTCACTGGCCCCCATTCATTCACCTATTATTAGACATTCAGTTGTTTCTAATTTTCCATCACATAAATACCATAATAAATATTTACATAAATAAATATTTGTAGAATCTCAGGTTGTTTCCTTAGGCTAAATTCCTATGAGTACCCCTTCTTCCCCACAACACACACACACTCAAATTTTCTTTTTGTTTTTGGATATCTTTTAAGTAATAAAAGTTTACGCTGTGCCACTGTTTTCTTCCCTTATCTCATTTTCCTCTCTTCACTCCTCAGAGGTACCTACTATTTACCACCCCATGCATATCTTTTAAGTGATCTGGATATTTTTTAAAACTTTTTATAAATGGTATATGTGAAATGCATTTCCTTCCTTTGACTGCACAGGAATCAAACTCAGCTACCAACACTGTGGAGACTGAAGACCCACGGTTTTAAACTCATTCATCACTTTGCTCTTTGATTCCATTTCAGGTTCACAGACAAGTTTATCATTTATTAATGTGGCTAAGCCTTTTGAGTTTCTATTTTTTTATTACTATTATCATTTCCACTACAGCAGCAAGAGTGCAAAGTATGAATTTACAAGAATCATGTTATTCAGAAGTACCCACATACTAAATTGTTAAAGGCAAATAAAACTGAAACTAGAATTAAAACACATTCTAAAAAAATATTTAAACAGACTGCTAAAAATCCTTTACCCTCATAATTTGTTCACCAAGTAACTCAACTTACACTGGTCCCCACTTCATGTAAAGGAAAAGGAAGCACTTGGTATAAACAACATTAGAAGACTGATCTTAGAATATCTAACTTACAGTTTCTACAGCTATCCTCCTTCATTACCAATATTCAAAAGGTTAAAAAAAAAAGCAAAAAAAATTTCAAAAACTGTGAGTTAGCAACTTGCTTAGAGTCTCATAGAAGAATTAAAAACTACATTATAGGACGGGGTTCTTTCACTCTAAAATATAATGTCTAAAGAAAATATAACATCAAAAACAAAAATTCATTCAACCCCTACCTCACTCCATATATAAAAATTAACTCAAGATGGATCAATGACCTAAATACTTACACTGATCCATTTCTCTTAACCTAAATAGGAGTAAATCTTTATGACTCAGATATGGCAATGGATTCTTAGACTTCACATTAAAGGCATGAACAACAAAAGAAAAAACAGATAAACTGGACTTCATAAAAATTTAAAACTTCTGTGCATCAAAGGGCATTACCAAGTACATGAAAAGACATCATACAGAATAGGAGAAAATATTTGAATCATATATCTGATAAGAGTTTAATATCAAGAATTTATAGGGACTTCCCTGGTGGCACAGTGGTTAAGAATCCACCTGCCAATGCAGGGGACACGGGTTTCAGCCCTGGTCTGGGAAGATTCCACATGCCACAGAGCAACTAAGCCTGTGTGCCACAACTACTGAGCCTGCGCTCTAAAGCCTGCAAGCCACAACTACTGAGCCTGCGTGCTGCCACTACTGAAGCCCATGCACCTAGAGCCCAGGCTCCGTGACAAGAGAAGCCACCGCAATAAGAAGCCTGCGCACTGCAACAAAGAGTAGCCCCTGCTCACCGCAACTAGAGAAAGCCCGTGCACAGTAACGAAGACACAACGCAGCCAAAAATAAATTAAACAAATTTTTTTAAAAAAGAATATATAAAGAACTCTTAAAACTCAACAACAAAAAAGACAACCTATAGTTTTTTAGGTTTTTTGTGGTACGCGGGCCTCTCACTGTTGTGGCCTCTCCCGTTGCGGAGCACAGGCTCCGGATGCGCAGGCTCAGCGGCCATGGCTCACCGGCCTAGCCACTCCGCGGCATGTGGGATCCTCCCAGTCTGGGGCACGAACCCGTGTCCCCTGCATTGGCAGGCGGACTCTCAACCACTGCGCCACCAGGGAAGCCCCAACCTATAGTTTTTTAAAGTATGAATGACTTTAAGCATATAGCATTCTTTTCTTTTCTTTTTTTCTTTTTTTGCTGCACTGGGTCTTCGGTGCAGCATGCGAGCTCTTCATTGCAGGCTTCTCTCTAGTTGCAGAGCGTGGGCTTCTCTAGTTGTGGCATGCGTGCTCCAGAGCACACAGGCTCTGTAGTTGCAGCATGCGGGCTTAGTTGCCCCACAGCATGTGGAATCTTAGCTCCCCGACCAGGTATTGAACCTGCATCCCCTGCATTGGAAGGCAGATTCTTAACAACTCGATCACCAGGGAAGTCCCTAGCATTCTTTTCTACAGGAGTTATTTCTACACTCACACTTTATGGCCACAGAGGGCAAGCTATATAGATATATTCTTCAACTTTGCTTCCATGGTGGTGTTTTCATCCTTCAGCTTAATAGAAAGGTTAATGTCATAAACTTTATGATATAAAGGTACTGCTCTCCTTGACTCAAAGAGTTTATATGAAGAGGAAACTGGAAACTTTCCACTGAATTCAGCATGTAAAGTAAGTGAGGCAGTGCTATCGTCAATACTTCTCCAATCTTGTACTCTTCATTTCTCCAATCTATCGCTGACTCCCTCCCAGCCTGCCTCCCTCACACTCTTTATTCACTTGCTCACTAAAGGTCCACAATTCTCAAAGTTCTACTCTTGGCCTTCATTCTGCTCCTCAATAACTTCTTAAATTCAATGGCCGCTGAATAAATGCTCATGACTCCTAGACCTTTCTTTTTGCCAAGGCTACACCAATGAAACCCAGACCCAAATTTCCAAATTCCTAATAAACATCTCAAGAATGGTTTAACAAAAGGAGCCAGAACTTGTTGGTTTTGAAGATTCTCAGTCTTTCCAGATGCAAACAATATTAAAGTAAGAAATGACTTCCAAGAAAAGTTCAAATCCAAGGCATTGCCAAGAATACATGGTCTAAAAGACAAGGCTGAGAGTATAGCTATAAAATTCTTTGTTACAGCCTCAGAAAGCTCTAAGATGGTGACTCTGAGTACTATTCAGTTAGACAAAAGATCTTCTAAAGATTTAAAAAGTATGACTCACAGAGTCTTTTAATCAAACACTAGAGTTTCTAACATGCTAAAAGCCATTGTCCCTTAGCAGAATCCTAAAACAGAAAATGGCTTATCTCACACAGAGAGTTTTAGGTGTGGGTTTTACCTAATGGAGTGAGCTCAAATAAGATTTACAGGAGTGCCATAAAGTTAAGAGAATTATACAGGCAGAAAAATCACCCATTTGGACTGAAAGGAGCAGAAAGAGTACAAAACGAAGAGTCCTTTAGGTGTCCAGACATCTACAAGCAGGAAATAGGTAGAAGAAACTACACAGCTGCAAATGCAGGCTACCTTTCATAGAAAAGGAAAGAGAATGCAGTGTAGAAGTAAAAGCCCAAGAGATGGAGCTAAGAGCCATGGAGAGTTACTCCCAGACTTTAAATTCTAATCAAGGAATTACCAGCCTGTGCCCTATGAATTTTAGAAGTGGTATGAAGTAATGACACCTTTGTGCCAACGTCTTCCCTCTCCTTGAACAAGAGTACCTATAGTGGTTACCTTCTTCTTACTCAACCATTGCATTTTGGGTGTTTGCAGAGCAGATAATTTGCCTCCTTAGTTTCACAGGTCTTCAGACAGAGAGGCAATGGACCCAAAGGGCTAAAATTAAGGAACTATGCCTAAGAAGCCTCATCCAAACCTAGACTTGATTTAGATGACAACATCCTGGACTATAAGCTGATGCTATAAAGGAGAGACTTTTGCAGGATATTGGGAGAGGGTGAGTGTATTTTACAGGTGAGAGGAGTGTCAATAATTTTGGCTAGAGAGTGAACTGTGGTGGTTTGAAATATGTTCACAAATTCTTTGACACCTCCCTCAAAAGGTAGAGCCTAATTCCCCTCCCCTGGAGTGTGACTCACTTCTAACAACAACAACAAAAAAAGGTAACTTGCAAAGAATAGCGTGGGGAAAGGGAAAAATATTAACTTTACAATGGAGAAAGCTGGTAAATGCTACTACCTTAACGTGTGATAAAGGTTAACATCAACAGTGATGCATTTATCCCCTAATATGGTGTGACAAGAAAGGCACTTCACCTCTGTTGAATTCTTTTCCAAAACCACAACCCAAGTCTAACCATGAGAAAAACAACAAAACAAGCCCAGATTGAGGGAAATTATACAGAATATCTAGTCAGTACTCTTCAAGACTGTTATGGTCATGAAAAAGAAGGAAAGATGAGAGACTGTCACAGATCAGAGGAAACTGGGGAGATATGACAACTAAATGCAATTTAGTTTATTTAGCAATTCAGTGGCACTCTGGATTGGATCCTAGAACAGAGAGGAAAAATAAATGGAAAAACTAGTGAAATACAAATAAAATCTGTAGTTTAGTTAGTAACAATATATCAGTGTTAGTTTCTTATTTTTACACATATACCATGATAATGTAAAATGTTAACAGGGAAAACTGGATGAGTATAAGGGAACTCATTGTAGTATCTTTGCAACATCTGTGTAAATCTAAAATCATTCAAAAATAAAGTTAACCTAAAGCCAGAAAAAAAAAATCATACCTATTTCAGAGAGTTGGTAAGAGAACTGAGTCAATGCATAAAATATGTTTAGAACAGTACCTGGAACACGGTGAGGATATAATAAATAATAGCTATAGTTATTCTGATATTAAACACTCAGCAGGTATTTGCTAAACAGATGAAAACTAAAACATACAATAACAAGACAACAAGAGCTAACTTCATTAATTTCATACTTGATATACTGCTCTATTCCTCATTATTTCCCAGCAAAAATAAACTGTGACATATATTTACTTTTTTTTTTTTTTTTTTAAAGCATAAGTAATGGTGTTTAAGTCAGAGACTAGGTCATACAAGGCACTGAGGTTTCCTGCTTACTTTTTCTCTCTTGGATCATCCACTGTGGAAAAAACCATTTGCTATGTTACTTAGTAGCCAACAAGAAAGGAATTCAGGCCTCTTCCAACAGCCATGAGTGAGCCTGGAGGCAGATCCTCCAGTCCCAGTCAAGCCGTGGGATGGCTACACCTCGGCCGACACCTAGTGCAACTCATGGGGGACCCTAACCTAGAATCACTTACCTAAGCTGCTCCCAAATTCCTATCCCAATTCCTATATGAGATAATAAATGCTTGTTGTTTTTTAAGCCCCTAATATCCGGGCTAATTTGTTATGCAGTAGCAGATAACTAACACATGGATTCTCTCCCTTATCAATTCATCCAAAAATTTATCAAACACCTACTTTAATATTTTGAGGCTATAAGGGATACATATATTAATGATAAATTGTAGGCTTCTTGGGAATCCCCTGGTGGTCCAGTGGTTAGGACTCCCACGCTTCCACTGCAGGGGGCATGCGTTTGATCCCTGGTTGGGGAACTAACATGCTGCACAGTGCAGCCAAAAAAATACATATACACACACACACACACACACACACACACACACACACACACACACACATATATAAATATATTGGCTTCTTGAAGGCATAAACTAACAAGGCACTGTAGTGGACATACACTGGTTTTGTTTGTCCAATATACCTAATTCCTTTGGGAAACTACTCCTCACCTATTCCCTGTAGTATCAGCTGTCAATCTGTACCTTACCTTACCCCTGGTTAAAGAGCTGGGCAAATACTGCAAGTTTCAATTACCCTAATTCCTGTAAACAGTGACTTCTCCATGGGTAGCTATGTGACCTAAGCTGGGTAAATAAGAATTTCATCCTTTAGTCAATATATATACGTTGGGAAGAGAGAAGCACCTCTTGCCACTGGTATTGCAAAGCTGAAAAGGTAAGTCTGGGCTTGACAGCCATCATTTTACCTCCACAGGGAGTAAGTTTGTTTACAGAATGACATGAACAGAGCCAGAGAGAGCCAAGAGGTATCTGAAGCCAAGAAGCACTTTTGGGCTTCCTAAGTACATAACCTGCTAATCTCCTTTTTTTTTGCTTAAGTTAGACACTAATGTAGGTGCTTTGTTTTTCATTTTAAATCTAAGTTGTATGAAATGCCAAAGAAAGGTTCAAATATCCTGAGAATTCAGATTATCTGATCCAGCTACCTAGGGAGGAATTCATGACAGAGATAATCAGTAATATGAACTCTAAAGAAGAGAGAGAATTTAACCAAGTGATGGATAAAGAACATTCCAAGTAGCAACAGAAAAGGATATGCATGTATGGAAAATACAGTCCCTCTTGGTAGGACTGTACAATATAAATAGGTGATAGAGCATGGAAACCTTAAATTCTGTTCCTAGAGGGCTAAGCTGTTTTTTCTAGACTAAGGGAATGTGAGGGGGAGTTATCTATCATAGGATAACTGGTCAAACTCACTTTGTTTTTTTGTTTAATTTTTATTTATTTTTGGCTGTGTTGGGTCTTTGTTGCTGCGCATGGGCTTTCTCTAGTTGCAGGGAGCAGGGGCTACTCTTCGTTGCAGTGCATGGGCTGCTCATTGCAGTGGCTTCTCTTGTCATGGAGCATGGGCTCTAGGCACGCGGGCTTCAGTAGTTGTGGCATGCGGGCTCAGTACTTGTGGTTCGCGGGCTCTAGAGTGCAGGCTCAGTAGTTCTGGTGTACGGGCTTAGTTGCTCCGCAGCCTGTGGGATCTTCCTGGACCAGGGCTCAAACCCATGTCCCCTGCATTGGCAGGTGGATTCTTAACCACTGCACCACCAGGGAAGTCCCAAACTCACTTTGTGATCAATGTTGTTTGGATGTCACCACTCAATTAGCTATGCACTCATGAGCTTTATCATCATAATTCAGTTCTTGTTTCTCTACTATAACCACAGACTATTAAATGACTTATTAAAATTCAGATATATTTCCACTATTATTGACTTCCTCTAATCTACTTAAGTTAATAACCCTGACAATGAAAAGGATGTTGAACTTATTTGGCAGTTAATCTGAGCTCATTCCTAGTGACTACCACTCATTATTAGGTGCCACCTGTAACTTGGGTGATAATACTGAGCTCTCTTTGATTAATTACAGACAGAGCTACCTAGAAAGTTCAGAAACATGATAAAACTGAAACTTAGCTTCTAAATTCAAATGTCCCACTTTCTGTTCCCTCAATTGAGAAATCATTTTTAAAAAATCCATTCAGAAGTGTGAAGAAAGGCCTTACACCATATGTAAAAATTAAATCAAAATGGATCAAAGACCTAAACATAAGAGCTAAAACTATAAAACTCTTAGAAGAAAACAGGGGAAAAGTTTCATGACACTGGATTTGGTAATTATTTCTTGGTCATGACACTAAAAGCACAGGAAACTAAAGAATAAATAGATATACTGGACTACATCAAAATTAAAATTTTTTGTGCATCCAAGGATATTATCTAGAGAGTGAAAAGAAAACCCGCAGAATGCAAGAGAATATTTGTAAATCATATATCTGATAAGTGATTGATATCCAGAATATATAAAGAACTCCTATAACTCAACAACAACAAACAACCAGATTAAAAAGCGGGCAAATGACTTGAGTAGACATTTTTCCAAAGAAGATACACAAATTACCAATAATCACATGAAAAGATGCTCAACATCACTAATCATTAGGGAATGTTCACATCCATTAGGATGGCAATTAAAAAAAAAAAAAGGAAGGAAGGAAATAACATGTTGATGAGGATGTGCAGAAATTAGAACCCTCACACACTGCTGAAAAGGATATAAAGTGGTTGTAGCCACTGTGGAAAACAGTTTTGCAGTTCCTCAAAAACTTAAACATAAAATTACCATATGCTCTCACAATTCTACTCCTGGGTATACACCCTATGCAGGGACTCAAACTGATATTTGTACACCATGTCCACAGTAACATTATTCACAAAAACCAAAAGATGGAAACAACTCATATGTCCATCAACAGATTAATAGATAAAGTGTGGAATATACATACAGTGAAATATTATTCAGCCTTAAAAAGCATTGAGGACTTCCCTGGTGTCGCAGTGGTTGGGGGTCCGCCTGCCACTGCAGGGGGGCGCAGGTTCCTGCCCCAGTCCGGGAGGATCCCACGTGCCGCGGAGTGGCTGGGCCCGTGAGCCATGGCCGCTGAGCCTGCACGTCTGGAGCCTGTGCTCCGCAACAGGAGAGGCCACAACAGTGAGAGGCCCGCGTACCGCAAAAAAAAAAAAAAAGCATTGAAATTCTGAGACAATGCTACAAAATGGATGAATCTTAAGACATTATGCAAAGCAAAATAAGCCAGACACAAAAGGGCAATTATTGTGTGATTCCACTTACATGAGGTACCTAGTAGAAAAGGCAAATTCAAAGACACAGAAGGTAGACAGAGATTACCAGGGGCCAGAGAGAGGTGACAATGGGGAGTTATTGTTTAATGGGTGCAGAGTTCCTGTTTGGGATAATAAAAAAGTTCTAGACACAGAGAGTGGTGATGGTTACACAACACTGTGAATATACTTAATACCACTGAACTATACACTTAAAAATGGTTAAATGGTAAATTTTATGTATGTATAGTTTACATAATAAAAAAAAGTGCTAAGAATGGGCTTGGGTCAGAGGCCTTCATCTTGGCAGTAGAGCAGCAGCATACATGGAATGAAGCCCACAGCCCACCAGCCAGTACACAAATACTAGACAAACACAAGCAGTTTCAACATTTCTGGGCAGGATACACTGTCACCCTGAGTTTAGCACAAAAATTGTTTCCAAATCCTCTTAAGGCTTGGTTTCCTGGCTTCCTCTCAAGCACCCCAACTGTCCACAAGAATAGAACCAAAGAGCCTGAATGGTAACAATCTGAAAGAAGTCCAACACCAGGGGCAGGATATTAGTCAGAAGCCAAGGACTTCAGCTGTGCTAAAGCCCTGTTCTCACAGGTGCAACGAGTTTGCAAAGACAAACACTCATATCTCTACCTCTTTAAATCTTTAATATTGAAGCATAATATACATACAGAAAAGGGTACATCATAAGAAACAATGACTTTTTTTAAAGGCTGTTAGGTAAAATTTAAGCTCAATAATCTCAAACGCATCTCTTCATAAACTGGGGTTTTTTTTAATAAAATTACTTCAGCACAAAAGCATTTTCTTAACTGCCAAATGTTAATTTCTTTTGATTTACTTTTTTCCCCAGTGGAAGGGCTGGGGAAAAACTCAAGTTGTGTATTAGATGGCCAATTTATCAATAAAACTGTTAAACAAAGACTAGAGTTACCAATTTACACTAACATATTCATGCAAAAAAAGAGTTATCCCCAATTCCTCTTTCTTTCACTTTCTACATCCCTTCCAACCCATCCCAAAGCAACTCATCTACAATACATTAAAATGTTTCTTCTATCTGCTCACTTCTCTCCATATTGACTGTTAAAATTATCTCCATCTTCCTGGCTAATATTATATTACCTGGACCAGTACCATAGTGCCCTCTAAGCATTCTCTTGGCTTCACTTTTTTCCCTTTTGGCACAATAATGGTTTGTATTATCTCTGGGCATGCCAATTTTTTTTTTTAATTTATTGTATTTATTTTTGGCTGCATTGCTGTGCGTGGGCTTTCTCTAGTTGTGGCAAGCAGGGGCTACTCTTCCTTGCGGTGCATGGGTTTCTCTCATTGCAGTGGTTTCTCTTGATGTGGAGCACGGGCTCTAGGCATGCGGGCTTCAGTAGTTGTGGCACATGAGCTCCAGAGTGCAGGCTCAGTAGTTGTGGCGCACGGGCTTAGTTGCTCCATGGCATGTGGGATCTTCCCAGACCAGGGATTGAACACGTGTCCCCTGCACTGGCAGGCAGATTCTTAACCACTGCGTCACCAGGGAAGGCCCTGGGCTTGCCAAATTTTGAAACATGTTACAATAAAATTTAAAAAGGAAAAAGATTGTCATAATTGTGGAAAAGAGGTAAAAATGTGGAATGAAGATTGTCAGAAGTCCACGTAACCCCATTTTGAAGTGGAGTATTAATTTTGGCTCTGTTCATTCTGTATACCTAACCTTGCTAACAGAATGAAGGATTAAGTTTTGGGGTTTTTCTGTTTTTACCTTGAGAGCCCATTTTACCTAACCACTACCACACAGAGATTTGTAAGCAAAAGAGAAGAGCTTTTAATATGCAAAAGACAGTTCCAACCATAGTGATTTTTTTTTTAATGAGTTCTCGGTATCATGGCTTCACTCTTGATTATATTATTCATCCTTCACACATGAATCAGGGATCCTATGAGGACATAAATCACATTGCATCAGTCCCTTGTATGAAGCCCTCCAATCGTTTCCTATTATACTTAGAATAAAAATTCAGATTTCCTACCAAGGCCAACTTCTGGCCTTTGCTGTTCCCTCTGCATGTATTTTGTGCTCTCAGCAAGATCAGCTTGCCTCCTTAGAGAAGACTTCCCTCTCTCAAACGAAAGCAAAAGCCCTTTTTTAAAGGCTTTTAAATAATTTTTTAAATCTCCTCCAGTGAGTCTGATGCCCAGTGATGCTTAGAACCACTGTAGTAAATGAGTCTTGCTTTTGCTTACAATGATTTTTCTGCCAATTTACTTCTTGGTACCTGTTACCACCTGTGGTTTAAGAAACTGGAAAAACAACATGTAGGAAGTGGAGGAAGGAAAGAAGGAAGGGAGGGAGGGAGGAAGGGAAGGACAACCTGTACTAATCCAGTGCCAAAGGTCACACCTATGTGCTAAACACAAGGGTTATGTTCATAAACTCTAGAGAAGTCATACTAACTGTACCAACTTTTTTGTTTTTCTCTGAATCAGAGTTGAAATCAGAGAAACCAAATGCAAATGTACCTCCTCCTTAGAGCTGCCTTCCTCAGCTTACTGGATAAAGAGAGCCATTTCGTCTTCTGAGCTTTGATAAGGCTCTTCAGTCTCTGATACACTTTCTTACACTAATTACTATTATTTTTTGTTTACTGTCAGCTCCTTAGGATAAGAGACTTGGCCGTATTGTTCACTGATACATCCTCAACACCTACACAGTGCAAGATACATGGTAGATGCTTAGTAAAATAGTGAATTATATGATTCATTTATTCATTCAACAACTATTTCCTGAATATCATGTGCCAAGCAGCATCCTAGACTTTGAGAATACAGCTGTGAACAAAACAGCAATACTCCTCACCCCATTACATGCTAATGTGGGGCACAGACAAGATTAATAATTACAATAAAATATACAGCACGGTAGATAGCAATAAGTGCCAAGAAGAAAAAACAAAGCAGAAAAAACTAATCTATGATGATAAAAGGTAGATCAGTGGTTGTCTAGGAACTGTGCTGGAGAGAGAGAGAGATGGATTGTACAGGGGAAGAAGGAGACTTTTAAGGGATGATGAACACATTCTGTCACTTGACTGCCACGGTGGTTTCACAAGTGTATATACCAGCCAAAATTAATCAAATTGGACACTTCAAATGGATACAGTTTATTGTATGGAAATTATAGCTCAATAAAGTTTTCAAAAATTAAAGCAGAAAGTGGAGGACTGAACTTTTAGAGAGGTGGTCAGTGAAAGCATTATTGAGAAGATGATTTTTTTTTTTCGGTTCATGGGCCTCTCACTGTCGTGGCCTCTCCCGTTGCGGAGCACAGGCTCCGGACGCGCAGGCTCAGCGGCCATGGCTCACGGGCCCAGACGCTCCGCGGCATGTGGGATCTTCCCGGACCAGGGCATGAACCCATGTCCTCTGCATCGGCAGGTGGACTCTCAACCACTGCGCCACCAGGGAAGCCCCCGAGAAGATGAATTTTTTTAAAAAGACCTCAGGAAAGTGAAAAGGCTAACTCTATAAATATCTGAGTGAAGACCAATCCAGAGAGAGGGAACAGCAAATGCACAGACCCTAAAGAGGGAGCACGCTTAGCATGATCCATGAATCAGCAATCAGCATGGGTCTAGCTATAGCAGACTGAGCAAGGGAGAAAGCTATTAATCTGATTGTGAAAGGAAGCACCTAGAGATGAGAGCCATGAATACATTAACTGACTTAGGCTTTAACACAGTCACTCTGTTGACACACTGCTGTGTGTTGAGAATAGGCTAAAGAGCAGATGCAGAGAGGTCAGTTAGGAGGATGTTATTATAATCTAGGAGAGAAGTAATGGTAATCTGAACAGAGTAGAGGGGAGGAGTGAAAAGTAATCAAATTAAACCCAACAAGATTTGATGATGGACTAGATGTGGGCATGAGAAAAAGAGGATATGAACCAGAAGAATGGAGGTACCACTGACTGAGATGATAAAAAATACAGGAGGAACAAATATGGGAGGCAAAGAAGGAACTTAGTCTGGGGCATATTCAATTTTTTGATACCTTTTTCACATTTAAATAGAGTTCTCAAGTATGTCATAAGTATATACCTGGAATTTAATGGAGAAATCCAGTTTGGAGATATAAATTTGGGAGTTGTTAGGCTATAGAAGTATTTAAATCCATAGAACTGGGACTTCCCTGGTGGCGCAGTGGTTAAGCATCCGCCTCCCGATGCAGGGGGCACAGGTTCAAGCCCTGGACATGCCGCAGAGCAATTAAGCCCATGTGCCACAACTACTGAGCCTGTGCTCTAGAACCCGAGAGCCACAGCTACTGAAGCCCATGCACCTAGAGCCTGTGCTCCACTACAAGAGAAGCCACCACAATGAGAAGCCCATGCACCACAACAAAGAGTAGCACCCACTTGCCGTAACTAGAGAAAGCCCGCACGCAGCAATGAAGACCCAATGTAGCCAAAAATAAATAAATTAAAACAAACAAACAAAAAACTAAATGAGATCACCTAGGAAGTGTGTTGGAGATAGGGAAGAAAACAGGACCAAAGACTTAAGCCCAGGGACACTCCAACATTGAGAAGTGGGGTGAATGAGAAAGAACCAGCAAAAAAAAGAGATATGAAAAGGGAAAAAAAAGGAACGGCTAGAAAATTAGGGGGAAAATTAGGCAAATGTGTCATGGAAGACAACTGTTTCAAAGAAAAGAGAAGTCAAATGTTGACTCATGGATCAAGTCTCAAAAGGCTGTCATTTAAGACCAAAATAAATGCAAAATCATTATATAAATTTTTGAACAGAGGCTTGGTTAAGAAAACCAAGCACATTAATAGTAGAGCATTCTAATCTTAATACATCAAAAATATTAAGTACCACTTATTATTACACAATTCTTACATAAAACATACCCCCAAATGTCTACTTTTTAATGGGTAAATTATCAACTACTGAAAAGTTCTGATTTTAATTGTTTCAAAACTAGATGACCACTTAAATTTTTTCCCCACTAGCTATTACCTATTCTCTGTTATGAAATATTCATTCTAATTAGTAACGTTAAAAGTTTTTTAGCATCTTTTTCTCTTTTGTAAAACATTTCATTCTGTACAAGGTATTTTTTGTAAATAGCTAATTCAGAGTTAGTCGGAATTTAAATATTAAGTTGTGGATCTCCATGTTTGTTTTTTAGCAAAAATGAACACAATGAAAATCACAATGGCTTTCAAGGAGGACCAAATTTTTTATTCTATTTATTTTCTGTGTTTATTATAGACTTTAGGCACTGTCCTTCTACAAATTGTATCTTGGAACTGCAAGTTTAGGACCACAGCTTTAGAAAACAAACTATTATGAAACACATCTTTGAGCTACAAAAATGGGTCGACCCATTCAGAATTAAAGTTTAAATAAACTCAATGTTCAAAACCTGATATAAAATATAAAATGGAAAATTCCTTTATTTAAAAAAAAAGTGGGACTTCCCTGGTGGCGCAGTGGCTAGGACTCCACGCTCCCAATGCAGGGGGCCTGGGTTCGATCCCTGGTCAGGGAACTAGATCCCACATGCATGCTGCAACTAAGAGCTTGCATGCTGCAGCTTAGGGGTCCACCTGCAGCAACTAAGAACCAGTGCAACCAAATAAATTAATTAATTTTTAAAAAAGTATTCTAAACTGATTTAAGCATCCTCAAGCTGTTAAATTTCATCAATCCATACTGACAAAGGGTGGTTTGTTTATTAGATTAGCTTGACTAATTTCTCTGGAGGCTTTCCTTTATTACATTGTTAAAAGTGAAAATCCAACCTTAAAAACAAGAATTATCAGAAATAGACCAAGCATTACAGCATGTATAACCAAATAAGATTATCTAAACTTTCCTCCATAGCTACTGAGAATAAAGCAACATGATCTCAAAATGGTAAGTGTTAATAAAATAAAATGGCATTTTATTTACTCTCTATATCCCATCTTTACAAATTTTCCTATATTGGTACACATATAAATGTATGTATGTATGTAAGAGAGAAAGGGCATGAGAAAGAGAATGTGCTTTAAATTTTCCTCCTTCTATGACACAAAGCAGGGAGTTGTGGTGGCTCTGCTCCGGCTTATGAAGCTACAATGCTATGTAAGAGAGCGCAGCATAAACTGATTATTAATCACAGGTTTTAGCAGGTTCTTATTCCTTACCACCAGAATTATACAAGGAGATCAGTGTACCTTGTTGTAGAAGGAATTGTGGAAATTAAAAATAAGTGATTACTTTCTTTTGAGATTAGATGTTTACCTATGTTTTGGACAAAATGCTGGCCTTTTAATCCAGAGCCTAACCTGTCTTGATCCTAGAAATCAGAGTGTGTCTACCATTGTATATACTCTTTTTTTTTTTTAACCATTGTATATAGTCTCTTGATATGTGATATTCTCTTATCTAACTGCTTGAAAATGACAGAATTGAGCATATGATGAGTTGGCCAGAAAAAAATTATATCAGTAAAAGTAGATTCTATCTTCTTCCCTGTGTCTGCTGAAAACACAACCCCAAACTAGAGGAGTTTTGGTACACTAAAACTTAAGGCTAGAAAAGGCAATAACATTATTCATTGTTTTAAAAAGACAATATGGACTTCCCTGGTGGTCCAGTGGGTAAGACTCTGCACTCCCAATGCAGGGGGCCTGGGTTCGATCCCTGGTTGGGGAACTAGATCCCACGTGTATGCCGCAACTAAGAGTTTGCATGCCACAATTAAAGATCCTGCATGCCGCAACTAAGACCAGTGCAGCCAAAATAAATAAATACTAAAAAAAAAATAAAAATAAAAAAGACAATAAAGAAACAGAGATTTATATTTCAGGATCTCTACAGGCAGGGAATCTCTAAATGCTTATGAAAGAACAATTCAGCAGAAGAAAGAAGAAATAATTTACTACTAAATGGTTTAGCACGGAAGTTGTGGCTAAATGTTTCCTCACAAAACATCTTATTGGTTTTGAAAAACAGGAAGTCACAAAAGAAAAACCAACATGTCTTTATAAAATGCCAAAATTCAGTCTCAAAAAAGGAGAGATAACCATGTATGAGACTCTACTAAGCATATAAATTATCTCCCCAAAAATTACTGTTTAAAAAAAGAAAACACTCTTGAGAATTTCTATTTAAGTTCCAGGAAAGGAAAACAGTGGTATTAATGAAGTAAGCAGAACAATAAAACTTTCCTAAAGACACATGCCAGATTCCAACAGTCCTCAAGGATTAGGTCCCTCCGTGATTTATCATCAAATATGAAAGGATCTCAATTATACGAGTAAAACACTGATGTTCTTCCCTTTGGACATGAAATGTTCACCTCAGAGTTTTCTGTGTACTTTTATAACTGAATTCATGTTTTATTCTTGCAAAAATTTTATTTCTGTTGAAGAAAAACATTCACTACAAGAAAGGTATTTAGGTCACTAGTGCATAGCCATTTTCTCTAGCTTTACATATTTCCATAAATATATACTGCCTTAGTTACTTCTCTATTACTTTGGCTTCCTCATATCCCAAAGGCATTATATATTGTGGTTAATAAGAAAAAAAATTTAATGCATGCACTTGGCTGCCAATTGTCAAATACACTTTTTGGACCAAAGAAAGAAGTAATGCAGACAAACTGAGCAGGAGAGAGAAATTTAAATAGAGAGGGAAAGACAGAAAAAACGTACCACATCTAGTGTCTGAATAAATAGTCCCCAAGCACTTCACAAATTACGGCAAGTAGAAGTAATATGCCAACATATGCTGAATTCTCACTGTAAAAATTTAATACCAAGCTATATTAACATTTCAAATCAGAGTAGTTGGCACCTTTAACACAGTGGTTCTCAACCTTGGAATAATACTGAAATCACCAGTTTTTAGTTGTTGTGTGTTCTTTTTTTTTTTGGCCACGCCGCGTGGCATGCAGGATCTTAGTTCCCCGACCAGGGATCGAACCCGTGCCCCCTGCAGTAGAAGCATGGAGTCTTAACCACTGGAACACCAGGTAAGTCCCCCCACCCTTGTTTTTTTTTTTAAATCACCAGTTTTAAAGAATACTGATGCCCAGGTCCCATCCCCACAGATTCTTACTTAATTGGTCTGAAGTATGTCCAGAGCATGAAAATTTTTAAAGCTCCAAAAGTGATTCTTATGTGTAGCCATGATTGAGAACCACTGATTTAAAATGACATAAATTGAAGACAGTAATTTAGTTGTTGGGGTACATGGACACACACACCCCAGAGTTCAAAAAACTTGGTCATTCTTCTTAGAAGCAACCTCTTAATATCCTAGAATCATTAATTCTCTCACAAGCTCATCCAATGACAGCAGTGTAAAAATAACTTTGCCTTTGTTTCCTATACGTGTTCTAAAAACTGGTAAGTTGATTTAGTAGAGTATTTCATAAATAACATTCACCCAGAAGCTGACAGAAGTACTAACCAAGGATCACAAAAATATTTCCGGTAGGATCTGGGTTGTATATTTATTTTACTGCCAGCCTAGGTTCTATTACAGTTTACTTTCTTTACAACTTTTCTTGATTTAAGAATATATTTGCGTTCAAAGGATTTTGTGGGTTAAAGTGCATTTTCAATCATTTTCACAGTGACCATTTTCTTCACAACTTTGAAGTAATGTACAATAAACTGCATATCTAAAGCATGCAATTTCATAAGTTTTGACATACATATATTTACATCCATAAAACAGCTGCCACAATGAACATAAACATTTTTTTCACACTTAAAAATTTTCACGCACCCCTCTGTAATCTAATCTATCCCTCCTTCTACTCTTATGCCCAGGCATCTGCTTTCTGTCACTATAGATTACATTGCATTTTCTATGATTTGATATGAGTAGAATCATACATTATGTTAAAAAAAGTTTTTATCTGGCTTACTTCACTCAGCAAATGATTTTGAGATTAAACCATTTTGTTACGTATATCAAAAGTTCTTTCCTTCTTATTGCTGAGTGATATTCCTATCAATGCTCATGATTACTGCACTGTATAACCAACATGTTTTATAACCAACATGTTTTCTTGGCATAGACTATTGTGAGAAGCTAACAAAAGCTCCTAGATGTTGGTATCAATGGTTTTTGGAAAAACTAAGTCTGGTGATCCCCATTTTATTTTATTTTTTTAAATTTATTTATTTATCTATCTATCTATCTATCTATCTATCTATCTATTTATTTATGGCTGCATTGGGTCTTTGTTGCTGCGCTCGGGCTTTCTCTAGTTGCAGAGAGTGGGGGCTACTCTTCGTTGTGGTGGATGGGCCTCTCACTGTGGTGGCTTCTCTTGTTGCAGAGCACAGACTCTAGGCATGCGGGCTTCAGTAGCTGTGGCTCGCGGGCTCTAGAGCACAGACTCAGTAACTGTGGAGCACGGGCTTAGTTACTACACGGCATGTGGGATTTTCCCGGACCAGGGCTCGAACCCGTGTCCCCTGCATTGGCAGGCAGATTCCTAACCACTGCGCCACCAGGGAAGCCCCGATCCCCATTTTAGTTCTCACTTTACCACTTATCAGCTATGTCTGAAGCAAGTCACTTCTCTGTCACATACACCTTCTCTGGAAAATGAGGATATACCACTCACCTATGTAATTCACCTTAGATGAGTACTTAAGGACTCTCTGACTTCTAAGACCTATTGATTCTATTGAAATAGGTAAACCTTCTAGAAAGACAGGAGTGCCCATCTGTTTATATACTGTCTGTGGCTGCTTTTGAGCTGCACCAAGAATGATGAGTACTTGTGACAGAAACTGTATAGCTGTCAAGCATAAAGTATCTGTCCTCTCAAAAAAAAGTTTACCAACTTGTTCTAAATAATCATGAAATGTTCCTGAAGCTAGCTAAACAATCATGTGTAGTGATGTTTAGATTTACTGACTGACAAAAACACATTCTACTGTTCTAAAAAAAAATGTTTTTTCTTGTTACTTTAGCTAAAAAAATGAAAGAAAAACCATAGGAACTTAAAAACAGATTTTTAAGGGCTTCCCTGGTGGTGCAGTGGTTGGGGGGTCCGCCTGCCAATGCGGGGGACACGGGTTCGTGCCCCGGTCCGGGAGGGTCCCGCGTGCCGTGGGGCGGCTGGGCCTGTGGGCCATGGCCGCTGGGCCTGCAAGTCCGGGGCCTGTGCTCCGCAATGGGAGAGGCCACGGCAGTGAGAGGCCCGCATACCGCAAAAAAAAAAAAAAAAATAGATTTATAAAATCCCTGTGTCAGTACCCAATATATTCAGAGGGTATATAAGTTACTAAAATCAAAAGGCACATTATAAACCCCAGTTCAAAAAATATTAGGAAAATATTGAGTTAAAGAAATACTATAATAGTTTTCTAGGAAAGTCAAAGTAGATATGTATCTTTTCATATTCCTGCCCAAATGATAAATACTTGACAAAATCACTACTGCCAGAATAAAAAATGAACAGCCTATAAAAATGGCTGGTGAAACTTAGATATCCAAGAATACTTTCTGCACCTTTCTGTCAGATTTTTGGTCTAGGAATAATAGGAGGAAGGCTGTATAACACAGTGGTTAAGAAAATGGACTTTAGGATCAGAGAAACCAAAGTCAGTAAAGGCAATTAGCACTACTGTAAAATAACTGAATAAAAGGTCCTCAAAATATATTTTGAAAAAGAACAATTTTTAAAAAGGAATTATCTTTTAAATTAAAATTAAAGTCATTAGGGAACTACAAATACTGGGAAAACCCTAAGAAACTCAAGAAGGGATTATGTGAGGAAACCTGCCAGCTAAAATAATGCACTCATCATTAGAAGAAAAGATATAAATTTCTATTATAGGATGTAATAGAATCACTTATTTGATTATTTATCTGAAAATAAATCTGGTTAGCTAATTCAGTGATCTGGGTTTTCTCTTCCTAATTACAAGTTGCTGCTTTTTTCCCCCCAAAAGACATATACCAGGTCATTAAAAGTCTGATCTGGGGCTTCCCTGGTGGCCCAGTGCTTGGGAGTCCGCCTGCCGATGCAGGAGACGCGGGTTCGTGCCCCGTTTCGGGGGGATCCCGCGTGCCGCGGAGCGGCTGGGCCCGTGAGCCGTGGCCGCTGAGCCTGCGCGTCCGGAGCCTGTGCTCCGCAAATGGGAGAGGCCACAACAGTGAGAGGCCCGCATAACGCAAGGAAAAAAAAAAAAAAAAAAAGTCTGATCTGGCAGTCATCTGGAGTACAAACTGAAGACTTCAAAGAAAAACCATGTAGATGTCTGCTATAACGACACTGGAAACTGCAAGGAAAGCAGTACTGTTTTGTAAATGATCAAGATCAATTAAAAACAATTTGTAGGCTCAAGGACAGAAATAGTATACTTTAGGGTCTTTAGGAACAACACAATGTTGTAATTAAAATACATTGCTGGGACTTCCCTGGTGGTGCAGTGGTTAAGAATCCACCTGCCAGTGCAGGGGACATGGGTTTGAGCCCTGGTCCAGGAAGATCCCACATGCCGCAGAGCCACTGAGCCTGCGAGCCACAACTACTGAAGCCCGCATGCCTAGCGCCCGTGCTCCGCAACGAGAAGCCACCGCAATGAGAAGCCTGCACACCGCAACGAAGAGTAGCCCCCGCTCACCACAATTAGAAAAAGCCTGCATGCAGCAATGAAGAGCCAATGCAGCCAAAAATAAATAAATAAAAATAAACAAATTTATTTAAAAAAATACATTGCCTCCTATACCTGAATGCCTATAAAGATGAGTTTTGTGAGATAGGTTTGTTCTATGTTGTTTAATCTCAATTCCTGGTCTTTACTTAGCACCTTTATCATTGCCTTGGAAATTCTGACCAAACGCCACGAACTCAGATCTAACCAAAAGGAAACAGTGGCCAACTTCTGTGCAATCACCTTATTAACCCACTTTGTTCTTTTGAGATAGCTGCCGGAGGCTGGTTTTCAGACTCTATCCACAGTTGGGAACATCCAAACTTTCAGATGATTCTATCTTTGAAAAGGGATTCTGAAAACCAGAATCTTTTCCTGTTATCATTATCTCTGCAAACAAAGACTGTTACATAAAATCATTCTGAATGTATGGCTAATACGTAATGGAAAAATACAGTTTACAAAGGGAAACTGAAATTGAACTCACCTGCCCACTTTTCCCTATTTCCAGCTCCATTATGGCAACAGGAGTGTGCATTTGAGCTGAGTGTCTTGACTGTGATTTGCCATCAACTCTCCAGCTCAAGCCCCGAAGCCCACTGTCCCAGCGGCTCTGGTTCATGAGGCTCTCTCGGATTTTTGTCTTATGGCTCTTCCAGAATTTGGAAATGACAGCAGCTTGATCAGATGTGATCCCACCTTGCTTTTTGGTTTGAGCAGTCAAGAATGCCTCCAGCTGGTTGAAATCCATGTCTGCAGATGCAATAGACTATAATGACAGAAAAAATAACAGATATGAATTTGGTAGATAACTAGAAAAAGATGCATCTTAACTACAGATCACATTTTGAGTGATTCTTAATCACTGAATAAGCTTTCAAAAAGGGTCATCAAAAGACAGTAATGAGAATAAGCACTTCATAAATACAAAAATATTCCCTTTGAAAATACTGAATATCAGAAAAGCTATTGTGAAAAATTCCATGTTGGGAATTCCCTGGCGGTCCAGTGGACAAGACTCCATGCTCTCACTGCCGAGGGCCCAGGTTCAATCCACAGTAGGGGAACTAAGATCCCACAAGCCACGAGACATGGCCAAAAAAAAAAATCCGTGTCACTCAAATTCTCTATCAATAACTAGAATCTATAAATATCCAGTTCCATGATGAGGAAATAATAAAATATAAATAAAATTAAAATGTAAAAATAATAAAACAAGAGAATAAAATGAATTAGTGCTCTGATGAAATCTTACATAATTTCACAGTGCCTTATAGCCAGGCTTGGTTTGATATACTATAACTGGGTAATGCCTTGTCCATACGAAGTACTAAGTAAATTTTGTTAAGTGAATGAATTAGTTTAGTTTTATACCCATCTTCAACCAAACAGCCAATAATACTACAATATCCAATAATACTACTCTGAAACTGTATACTACTTTATTCTTTTCCATAAATTTTCAAACCTTAATTGCCATTGCTGTTCTGAGAACAGTAAGCAGCTAAACTGAAGCGGGGAAATCATCAAAGGGCTGGGGCAATGGAGTCCTGAATAGGTCAGTGATGGTTAATGATTTGGTCTCAGAACAAGCTTTCCCCTGCCTGGCCATGAGGATTGATATGAGCTCCAAACCACAATATCATAGTACGTCCTTTCTCTGGGCACAGTGATTGATCCAAATTAATCTCCCAATTTAGGAGGAGAAGTGGTCTTGCCTCCTGAGGTCATGGTACCAGAAGAACATGAGACTGGAGGGCTGCAGACAGACATCTTTGATCTTTTGGCAAAAGCCTGATTGCAATAAAATAGAATGAAGCCAAGCAGAGATGAGAGTGGGTTCTAATGGAGTGATACCCTGTTCTGTAATCCCCAAGGCCTTGGTTCCTGCAGACCTTTCTTCAACTCTGTATGTTATCTCGGCATCTTTTCCACCTGTAGGCACCAAAAACTCCCATTTACTATTCAAGATGGTTTAAGCTGTATTCCTATCATTTGGAACCAAGAGTCCTGCCTACACTTGAGCAGTAGCAGTGAGAACAGAGGAATGTAAAGGTAGACAGTGTACAGGTGGAGTATAGGTAGAATAGGTGGAACGGAGGCTGAAAGACAAACATGCTGTCTTTCATTCCTCCATTAATATGAAAAAGTTGTACGATAAATATTACAACACAGATTAAAGATATTTCACATTACAATTCAACAAATGTTTACTGAATATCTGCCTATTTACCAGGTAGGAGGACCCAAAATCTCTGGCTATGCCACTCAATAGAAACATTAATTTGTATAATATAATTAAATAAAATTATTTCTACCGGCACTTTGCTTCACACTATCATATCACATCACAACACAGGTGATGTGTATCATTCTTTTCCTCAAAGCATATTAAGAAATCTATTCTGATTTAACTTCACTTGTGACAGAAGTTATTTTGGTTGGGTTCCAGTCAATAATATCTTGAACTGGGGTCAATTCATCCAAAAAAGGTGTTACTGTCTCTGTAACATATTCTTCTTTTTACTTGCCCAACTCTTTAAAAATGTAAAAATCATTCTTAGCTAATGGGCTATACAAAAATAGTGTGTCCTGCAGGATGTAGTTTGCCAACCCCTGCTCAAGAACATCCTACAAAACAAACTGACACATGTCCTACATGACTTGGCAATGTCCCATCTAATATTATGTGGAATCTGTTTATAATTACCTGGGCCTAGAAATTAATCTTTTTCTTTTTACATAAAAAATTATTTTTGGCACAGTTTTAATAAGCTCTAAATTTTCCAGGAATGCAACTAATACAGCTTGTATCAATACTTTGGTTTGGTCAGAACTTTACAAATAGGTTGTTGAGCATTTTGGAAAATCTCATTACCAGTGGCAATACCATTCACATTTTGATTTCTGAACTACCAAAACAACACATCTATATATGTCTGCATTTACTGCTGCACATTCACAGTTATTCTACACATAGGTGCAAGTATTTGATTAATTCATTACATGTTCTAATGCAGTAATGCTTCAACATTTACATTGTTAAATATATATTTTAAATTACTGTATTATTTTATTTTCCTTATAACTTTCCTTTATATTACATGTATGTCATATTATTAGAAATTATACATGTTAATTTTATTATATGTGAATTATAATTATACATGCATTTCATTTAAGGTTAATAAAGGAACTGTATGGTCAGACCACTCAAGATGGGTGTTCTCTTGCTCTCTGTACATCCCCTGCCTGACCAGTGCCTGCTTCACCCATACCCTACAATATGACTGACCTTCCTACAAACTTGCCCCAGACCCCAGCTAGTGACTGTTCTTCTGTTCTTATCAAAAGGGCAGTGAGGGGTGTGCCCCTCTGCTGGTTTCCCTGGTAACTAATGAGCCAACCTGGCGAAATTCCCCCTATAACTGGTAATCTCCCTTCCACCCAGGAGCAAAGCCTGCCACCATGTCCTGCCTGCTGTCTGTCACACATGGTGGGGTGTTGCTCCAGGACCTTGCTTCAGATGTGTAAGCTCCCCCATCCATTAAATTAACCCTGATGTCTCTGTCGCTGACTCTGAGCTCTTTCTTCGGTCTTGAAGCTGGGCAAGTGCAGGCCTTGTAGGCCTGCAGAGTGCAGCCCAACAGGGACACTGGAAAATATGTACTATAAAAAGGAAACCCTGGGTCTGATAGATTTGCGAGCCACTGAGGATCAAGTCCAAACCCAACACAACAGGCCCTTCAAAATGTGAGCTGACTTATAAGCAGATAGGCTAGAGGGTCTTTGGAGAAAGAGAACCAAGAATGGCTCTCTTGACATAAGAGAACCCATTTAGGCCTAAGCCATTTTGTGATCTAAGCCTGGCTGCCATGCTTGCCCTTGAACAGATCTCAGTAATTAATGATCTTAAGGGAGGGAATGCAGAAACTAGGGAGGAGCAGTCAAGAAACAACAGTGCAGCCTTGGGGCAGGGTCCTGGTTCCTCAAGGGATATACATAACATATCTTTGAGTTCTGCAGGAACTAAGGCCCCCACCAGGTGGAGGATGGAATGAAGATGTTGATAGTCTAGACTTTAATCAACTAAAGCTTGGACTCTGCCAACCTTTGTCCCAATTCTATGTTGAATTCTCCTCTGCTCAAGCCCCCTCATGAATATACATGTACCCTTAGTTTAAAACTTCCCCAATTTTGCTGTTCAGGAAGACACTGCTTTGAGAAAGATCCCCAGTGTTCTCCTTACTTGCTGCAAGTAATAAATCCTTCCTTCTCTCGATCTCTGGCTTGGTTGTGGCTATTGGCTCAATGCCCACCACTCTCGGGCAAACCCAGTTTTCTGGTAACATTATCCTCCTATCTTATTTTACTCCCTGCCTCCCACACTTGCCACTCAAACAGCACTAACTTGTTCATAATGCCCCTGCTACCAATCCCAATATGTTAGCTGCTTCTTTCTATGTGCCTCTGTTCACGCTATTCTAACTGCCTGAAATGTCCTTTCATCACCACCTTCACCAGATTAACTTCTATTCACCATTCAATACTCAGTTCAAGCATGACTCCCCCAATATTCCTCCTCCCCTAGTAAGGTAAGGGTGCCTCTCTATTCCAAAAATGCCCTAATATCTCTATCATAGCACTTACCTCAATGTAATGAAGCTTTCTGTTTACAAGTGTATTTCACCCAACAGACTTTAATCTTTGACAGAGTCTAATTTATATATCTCTGCAAATATAGGATCTAACACAACTTTTTGAATTTATGTTCTAATAAGCACGACTGTATCAACAACTTTTTAAACCAAAAGTAATAAATGTTGCAGATTAAGTCTAGAAGTATCTACAGTTACCAACTCCTTGCTCTACAAAATCTTACCATGTATATCACAAACTATAAACTCCGAGATGAAGTAGAAAATAATCCCATGGTGTTGATATCTGTTTGCCTAATCTAGCCTTGCAAATTAGCAAGGGGCTCAGAGCTAAAGGATATTTAGGCTAGGAAATCAGGAGAAAGGAAGAATCTGATTGAAAGATAAAAATGCAAACCATCATATTAATGTTATTGATAATGTTGTGCTGCTAGAATATAATCATAGAACAACCCCACATGATGTGGCTGCTGGTGGGCAGCTTGGAGAAACCACTGGTCACCTAGTCAACACAGATCAGCAATATGCTAAAAATGTATTTGACAGAACTATGATGATCCAATTACAACTTTTAAATGTTAAAAATTAATAATTATCAGTTTGAAACTGAAATTTCAAATGAACAAAAAAAGTGAGGTAGTAAGAGACAGGAAAACAAGAAATATAAAAACATGCCAAGTTGTTCTGTCTATTTCAGAGAAAAGAAACAGACTGATATGTATGCAGTTCCAATCAAAATCCTAGTTAAGATTTTTTGTAGGTATAGACAAAATTATTGTACAATTTAAATGGAAAGGCAAAGGAAGTGGAGTAGATAAAACAATTTTGAATAAGAACAATAAAGTGGGAGGAATTGATCTTCTGCATTTCAAGATTTAATTCACCACTACAGTAATCAAGATTCTGTGATATCTGCAGAGAGACAGATACATAGACCAATGGAATACACAGACCAATAAAAAACACAGAAACAGACCCCCACAAAATGGGCAACTCATCTTTGACAAAGGTGCAAAAGCAATTCAATGAAGGAAAGAAAGAACATTTTCAGCAAAAAGTACTCAAGCAAGTAGATATCCATAGGTTAAAAAAGAGAACCTCAACCTTAGTCTCATAACATATAAAAGTAAATTTTAAGTGGATCACGGGCTTGGATATAATGAAAAACTGTAAATCTTAGAAAGAAAAAGAAAGACAATCTTTGGGATCTAGGACTAATCAAAGCATTCTTAGACTTGACACCAAAAGCATGATCCATAAAAGCAAAAACTGTTAATTCGACCTCATCAAAATTAACTTTCACCATGTGCAAAAAACCCTGTGAAGGGGATAAAGACATACTTCAAATTGGGAGAAAATATTTCAAGCCACATATCTAACCAAGGACTAGTATCTAGAATATATAAAGAACTTTCAGGGACTTCCCTGGAGGGCCAGCGGTTAAGACTGCATGCTTACAGTGCAGTGGGCGTGGGTTCCATCCCTGGTCGGGGAACTCTTTAAGATCCCGCATGCCAAACGGTGCGGCCAAAAGATAAAAGAAAAAAGAACTTTCAAAATGCGATATTAAAAAATAAACAATCCCATTAGAAACTGGATAAAACATATGAGAGATATTTCACCAGAGCAGATATACAGATGGTAAATAAGTACAATGAAAAATGCTAAACATCATTAGCCATCAGAGAAATGCAAATTAAAACCACAATGAGATGTCACTATACACATATCAGAATGGCTAAAATGTAAAAATAGTGACAAGACAGGATACAGAGACTCTGGATCACTCATACATTGTTGGTGGGAATGTAAAATGGCACACCCACACTGCAAAACATTTTGGCAATTTATTAGAAAACTAAACATGCAACTTCCATACGACCCAGCAATAGCATTTCTGGGCATTTATCCCAGAGAAAGGAGAACTTACGCCCATACAAAAAGCTATACACAAATGTTTACGGCAGCTTTATTTGTAATAGCCAAAAATTAGAAACAAACCAGACATCCTTCAACTGGTGAATGGTTAAATAAACTGTGGTATATCCATACCATGGACTATTTCTCTACAATAAAAAGGAAACGGGCCATTGATACTACAACTTGCATAAATTCTCAGAGAATTACGCTGAGTGAAAAAACCCAATCAGGAAAAGTTACACATTGTACTATTCCATTTATATCATATACTTGAAATGGCAAAATTACAGAAATGGAAGACAGATTAGTAGTTGCTAGAGATTAAGGAAGGGGTGGGGGCTCTTTGAGGAATATGTGGTTGGAGCTGCAGCTGAGCTCGGGTCCACCCGCTCCTGCTCTTGACTTGCCACTGTTTTTTCTCACCCAGGAACAAGTCAGTCAGGGAGGTACATCACAACCATGGCTTTGAAAGGTACCAGAAAGATACCCGTGGAACCAGAGGCGGCAATTTCACCTAATTAGAATCACCCTATCCAGTCACAATGTAAAACCTCTGGAAAAGGTTTGTGTAGACTTGATGAAAGGTGCAAAGGAAAAGAATCTTAAAATGAAAAGACCAGTTTGGAGGCCTACCAGGACTCTGAGAATCACTACAAGAAAAACGCCTGCTGACAGATTTGGTCTCTTTTTCAGATGAGGATATACAAGAAACTCATTGACTTGAACAGTCTTTCTGAGATTGTTAAGCAGATTACTTCCATCAGTATTTAGCCGGGAGTCGAGGCTGAATCACTACTGCAGATGCTTAAATCAACTATTTTAATAAATTGATTATCAGTTGTTTAAAGGGGGAAAAAAAGGAAGGAGCAAGGGTGGGTGGGAGGAAAGTAGATGTGGCTATAAAACTGCAACATGAGGATCTTAGTGGTGATGGAAAGTTCTGTATCTTGACTGTACCAATGTTAATATAGTGGTTGTGATATTATACTACAGTTTTGCAGTACGTTATCATTAGGGGGGATCAATAAAAAATACAATGGTATCTCTTTGTATTATTTCTTACAGCTGCATGTGAATCTACAATTATCTCTAAATAAAAATCTTAATTAAAAAAAGAAACCTACATCAGGCCTATTTCTTGCTCTATATATAAGTTCTTTAAGAGGGCAGAGACCTTGCCTCTCTTGTTTAATATTTAACCCCTGGAGCCTCGCACAGTGACTGGCATATAGTGGGTGATCAGCAAATATATACTGAATGAGTGAATAGTTGGATGAGCATGAAATCTGGAATCCCCCCCGCAAAAAACTAGTACTGTACTCACTTGATCTTGGGAAAGTCATTTAGTCTTGTTGTACCTCAATTTCCCCATTTATAATATGTAGATATAATATAGAATATGGTTATTTTAAAACTTGGCTCCAAAATTCTTTGACTCTTCTCCCACAAAGAGCTAAGGGTCTATGTCCTATTCCCTAGAATATGGGCTGTGTGAGTGTTTGATCATGGCAATTCCAACTATATGACATTCTGGAAAAGTCAAAACTATGGAGACAGTAAAAAGATCAGTGGTTGCCAGGAGTTCAGAGGGAGGAAGGGAAAGATGAATAGGTGGAACACAAGGGATTTTTCAGGCAGTGAAACAATTCTGTATAGTGTACAAAATCTGATACTAAATGGTGGACACACATAACTAAACATTTGTGTAGAAAGAATATACAAACAGAATGTACAAGACAAAGAGTGAATTCTAATGTAAACTGTGGATTTTAGTTAATAATGTAATCAACACAGGCTCCTCAACTGTAACAAATGTACCACACTAATGCAAGATGTTCATAATAGGGGAAATTGCTTGGGAGCAGAGAGCAAGGGAGTATATGTTAACTCTCTGTACTTTCCATTCAATTCTTATGTAAACCAAAAACCATTCTTAAAATAAAGTCTATTAAAAAAACCCAAAAACTAGTGATAGATACAAAAACATGCATAAATTTCAGATATTATGCTGAATTTTAAAAGTTAGATACATCGAGCATATGCTGTATGATTCAATTTATGTTAGGTTCTAGAACAAGCAAAACTAATCTATGATAAAAGAAACCAGAAAAGTGGTTACCTAAGGCAGAGGTGGGGCTGACTGGGAAGAGGAATGAGGGAACTTTCTGTGGTGTTGATAGGATGATAAGATGATGATAGAAGTGTGGATTACACAGGTATATGCATTTCTCAAAAACTCAAACTGAATACTTAAGTACTATCATATAAATTATACTCAATTTTTTAAAAAGCAAAAAATAACTTCTTACAAAAAGGATACCATTTTTTAAAGTTAAAAATTCAAATTAAATACTGAGATTTTGTAAAGTATATAACTGACAGAAGAGTAGTATGCAGACTATATAAAGAACTCCTTGAAATCAAAAAGACCTACCAGCTAAAAATTTGACCAAAAATATGAGCAGACTATTCATAGAAAGGGAAACAATAATAAATCAATCAATAAAAATATGCTCAACATAACTAATAATAAAGAAAATGTAAACTAATACCATTTCCCTTCCATTAAACTGGCAAAAAGTAAAATGCCCCACAATATTAAAAACTGTTTCTTTACTTCCTCACCAGCAATTCTCATATACTGTTGTGGGAACAGAACATTTTTGAAGAGCAATTTTGCATTATCTGTCAAAATTTAAGATTTACGTATTCTAGAACTCAGCAACTCTTCTGCAATGGAAAAAACTTAGAGGGACTCTTATACCTATGCACTGGGAGTCCTATGCAGGAATGGTTATTGCAACAATGTTGGTAATAGTAACAAATTAGAATCAACTCCAATGTCCGGAACAACAACAACAAAAATGGTTAGTGACATTCAAACCGTGGACTAACACACAGTAAATGAATTAGAATTATATTTATCAACATGGATAAAGCACAAACACATAACGCTGAACAACAATAACAAAAAAGGCAACTGCACACAAATACATAAAGTATGATACTATTTATATGAAATTTTATAAGATAAAAAAATACTATAAATTTAAAATACGTATGTAGTAAAATGTAAAATTATGCATGAGATTGATAAACATCTAATGCAGGCCAGAGGTTACTTCAAAGGACAAGGAGAATGAAATCTGAGAGGCATATAGAGGGCTCTAGTAGTATCTACAATTTTTTTTAATGTTTTTAATAAAACTAACTTTAGAACAGAGGTACAGAAAACTTATGAAGATAGTACAGATTCAACATACCACACACTCAATTTCCTAGGCTATTAACATCTTATATTAGTAAAGTCACACTTGTGACAATTAGTGAATCAATACTGAAAACACTATTATTAACCATAGTCTATATGTTGTTCATATTTCCTTAGTTTTTACCTAATGTGCTTTTTATGTTCCAGGATCCCATCCAAGTTACACTACATTTAGTCATCATGTCTCCTTAAGTTTCCCTTGGCTATGACAGTTTCTCAAACTTTCCTTGTTTTTGATAACCTTGACAGTTTTGAGGAGTACTGGTCAGGTACTTTGTAGAATGTCCCTCAGTTTGGATATGCCTCATGTTTTTCTCATGGTTAGACTGGGGTTATAGGTTTTGGGAGAAAGACCAGAGGTGAATTGCCATTCTCATCATACCACATCAAGGGTACATGCTATCAACATGGCTTACCACTGCTAATGGAAACTAGCTGAGGTAGTGTTTTTCAGGTTTCTCCACTGTAAAATAACTCTTTTCTCCCCCTTTTCTATAATCTACTCTTTGTTGGGAAGTCACCATAAGCAGCCCACACTTAAAGAATAGGAAGTTATGCTCCACCTCCTTGGAGGCAAAGTATCTATATAAATTATTTGGAATTCTTCTGTGTAGGTCAATAATGTTTTAAAATACCCAAAAAAGAAAGAAACAATAAAGATCAGAGCAGAAGTAAATGAAATAGAGACTAAAACAACAACAACAACAACAAAAAACAAAAAGATCAGTGAAACTAGGAGCTAGTTCTTTGAAAAGATATACAAAATTGATAAACCTTTAGCCAGACTCATCAGGAAAGAAAAGAGAGAGGGCCTAAATAAATAAAATCAGAAATGAACAAGGAGAAGTTACAAAGGATCATAAGAGATTACAACAAATAAGTATATACCAATAAAATGAACAACTTAGAAAAAATGGATAAAGTCCTAGAAATGTATAATCTCCCAAGACTGAATTAGGGAAAAATATAAAATATGTACAGACCAATTACCAGTAATGAAATTGAATCAGTAATTAAAAAACAAAAACAAAACAAGCAAAAAAACTCCCAATAAACAAAAGTCTACGACCAGAAGCCTTCATAGGTGAAATCTACTAAACATTCAAAGAAGAGTTAATGCCTATCCTCAAACTATTCCAAAATAGACTGAAGAGGAAGGAATGATTCTGAACTCATTCTCTGAGGCCAGCATCACCCTGATACAAAACCAGACAAAGACACTGCAAAAAAAGAGAAAATTACAGGCCAGTATCACTGATAAACATAGATGCAAAAATTCTCAACAAATATTAGCAAACCAAATTCAACAATACATTTAAAGGATCATACATCATGATCAAGTGGGATTTATGCCAGGGATGCAAGTATGGTTCAAATCCGAAAATCAATTAATGTGATACACCACATTAACAAATTGGAGAATAAAAATCCTATGATCATCTCAATAGATGCATAAAAAGCTTTTGACAAAATTCAACATCCATTTATGATAAAAACTCTCAACAAACTGGGTACAGAGGGAACATACCTCAACATAATAAAAGTCACATGTGGCAAACCTGCAGCTAACATTATACTCAACGGTGAAAAGCTGAAAGCATTTCCTCTAAGATCAGGAACAAGACAAGGATGCCCACTCTCGTCACTGTTATTCAACATTGTACTGGAAGTCCCAGCCACAGAAATCAAACAAGAACAAAAAATAAAAGGAATCCGAATTAGAAGGGAAGAAGTAAAAGTGTCACTATTTGCAGATGATATACTATATATAGAAAATCCTAAAGATACCACCAAAAAACTATTAGAACTAATAACTTAATTCAGTAAGTTGCAGGATACAAAATTAGCATACAGAAATCTGTTGCATTTCTATACACTAACAGAGAACTATCAGAAGAGAAATTTTAAAAATAATATCATTTACAGAAGAATAAGACACCTAGGAACAAATCTAACTAAGGAAGTAAATGACCTGTACTCGAAAAACTATGACACTAATGAAAGAAACCAAAGACGACACAGACAAGTGGAAAGATATACTGTGCTCACAAGTTGGAAGAATTAACGTTGCTAAAGTGACCATATTACCCAAGGCAATTTAAGATGCAATGCAATACCTACCAAAATGCCAACAGCAGGGACTTCCCTGGTGGTGCAGTGGTTAAGAATCTGCCTGCCAATGCAAGGGACACGGGTTCGAGCCCTGATCTGGGAAGATCCCACATGCCGTGGCGCAACTAAGCCCATGCGCCACAACTACTGAGCCTGCGCTCTAGAGCCCGTGTGCCACAACTACTGAAGTCCGCACACTCTAGAGCCCGTGCTCCACAACAAGAGAAGCCATCGCAATAAGCCCGTGCACCACAATGAAGAGTAGCCCCCACTCACCGCAACTAGAGAAAGCCTGTGAGCAGCAACAAAGACCCAACACAGCCAAAAAAAAAAAAAAAAAAGTATTTTTCACAGAACTAGAACAAATAATTCTGAAATTTATTCTAAAAGGCCACCTACTGAGAGAAGAGAAGGTGTTTTCAAACATATATCTGGTAAGCAGTTAATATCCAAAATATACAAAGAATTCATACAACTCAATATCAAAAAAAATTTTTTTTAATGGGCAGAAGACCTAAACAGACATTTTGCCAAAGACATACAGATGGCCAACAGACACATGAAAAGATGCTCAACATCACTAATAATCAGGGAAATGCAAATCAAAGCCACAATAAGATATCACCTCACAGCTGTCAGAATGGCTATTATCAAAAGTCAACCAATAATAAACGTTGGCAAGGACATGGAGAAAAGGGAACCCTCGTGCACTGTTAGTGGGAATATAAATGGGTACAGCCGCTACGGAAAACAGTATGGAGATTCCCCAAAAAATTAAAAATAGAACTACCATACAAGAATCATTAATCTCTCTAATTTTACTCCATATCAAAAGAGAAAAGCAAACTTGCTAGTCTAATATAATAAATATAAATTAATGTGAAAAATCTTGGTTCTTATGACCAAGAATAAATACTGGGGACATAATTTCAACAACCCAAAAGTACTATTTCTTAAGAGTGTAACAAATATAAGTGATAAATCAATGCAATCTATAATAACTTGTAGCTCTTTTTAATCAACTTGATAAAATATTGTCAAAGATAACTAATAAACTTCTAGGATAAGTATCTTATTGACTCAAATATAAGATGACCTTGAATTTAGGTAATTCTATTTTTCTAAGAAAGAAACAAAGTTTAATTGTAAGAAATATTCTTTATCATGGTCAGTACTGCTAGTAACTCATATATATATAATTAAAAAGAAAAAAACAAGCAGAAAATTCTCATCCACAAATAATATACTTACCATCAATCTCATCCTGCTTGGAAATAACCGTCTTTTTCTAGTTATACTATATGTGGGGTTTTTAATATTGTAAGAAAAAATATATTGCTGGAATATGCCAAGGCAGTTGTTTGAATAGATAGCTATTTCTTTAGTAAGTTATATCCAAGGAGAAAGAATGATTAGGAATTAAGCAAGATAATGCATGAGATATAAATATTTGCTTCTCCAACCCCTTAATGGGAACAGTAATTAAGAATTTCAGAAAGTTATTCACTCCCCTAATTTCCATTAAGTAAGTGAACTGGAACACATCATGCAGATTTAAATCCATCATTTCTGAAGAAAACAGACTGACAAGCATAGAGGCAAACCAAGAACTAACAATAGTTCAACCTCCAAAGAAATTACTCATGGTAACCAAAAACAAATCTTTACTTGTCAACAGTTCTGTGAAGTTTCCAAGAATATGCTATGCCATAATGTGCACACATTCCCTTAGTTAAGCCTATAAACTACAGAATGCTACCAGCTGTCAATACAAAGAAATTAAGACCTTGAGAAAGCAAAAGCAATTTGCCTCTAGTGACTATTAATATTAGCTTGTTAGTAAAGGGTAATAAAGAGAATGTTTTTTCTTCTGATTTATTTCACCAGAATATTTTCTGACAAAAATATATATTTACACAATTAAAGATCAAATACCAGGTCAAAAGATCTTAGTTGCATTTCTATAGCCTCTTGGAATAAAAAAATCATATGATGAGCTAAAGCAAGTGAAACTGTCCAAAAAATGGTTTAGGTAAACTAGTGTTTTCTAATGCTCTTAAAAGTTTTCTTGTTTTGTTTTTTTTTTTTTGTATTTATTTATTTATTTTATTTATTTGGTTGCACCAGGTCCTAGTTGTGGCAGGCGGGCTCCTTAGTTGTGGCATGTGAACTCTCAGTTGCAGCATGCATGTGGGATCTAGTTCCCTGGCCAGGGATAAAACCCGGGCCCCCTGCACTGGGAGCATGGAGTCTTATCCACTGTCCCACCAAGGAAGTCCTCAGTTTTCTTGTTTTAAAAAAACTAAATATTTCCCTTGAAATTGCTTATGATATTATTTTAAGTAGAACATAGTCCAAAACATAAGCAGAAATAGTCCAAAAGAAAAGCAACTCAGTTTTTGTGTGTTTTTTGTTGTTGTTGTTGTTGTTTTAATTTATTTGGCTGTGCCGGGTCTTAGTTGCTGCACACGGGATCTTCGTTGCAGCTTGTGTGCAGGATCTTCGTTGCAGCATGCATGTGGGATCCAGTTCCCTAACCAGGGATCGAACCCAGTCCCCCTGCATTGGAAGCACAGAGTCTTAACCACTGGACCACCTGGGAAGTCCCGCAACTCAGTTTTGCCTTTTATTTACCTTCAGTAAATTTGTAAAACCTGGTTTACTGTACTTACAGTTAGAAAATGGTTTTGCTGTTTGAAACATTTCTCTGGGCTTTAGTTTCCCTAAAATTAAATGAAGGGGATTTGCTAAATGATGTCTATGTACTCCGTCCCCAGTATTAACATTCCATGTTGCTGTATCTATACACTGAGCTACACAAAATTGCCAGTATGCAACTGTTTTTGACTTACAAAAATGGTAATTTGAAGTGGTTCAACCTTGCTAAATTTCCATAGCTTTAGTCCCTCCTATAAACTATCTTTGGTATAACTCAGCTTTTGTATTCTTTTTTTTTTTTTTTTGGAAGTGTAGTTGATTTACAATATTGCGTTAGTTTCAGGTTACAGCAAAGCGATTTGGTTATACATATATATGTATATATCTGCATTTTTTTCACTTCTCATTATAGGTTATTACAAGATATTGAATATAGTTCCCTGTGCTATAGAGTAAATCCTTGTTGTTTATCTATTTTATATAATAGGTAGTGTGAGCTTTTGTATTCTTTTTTTTTTTTTTTTTTAGCTTTTGTATTCTTAAAGTAGACCAAAATGATGAAAGCTGGCTCTCAATTCCATTCAGGATTGAATGTACTTTATTAGAAAATTTTTGTAAGGCCTATTTTATCCCTGAAGAAAAAGTAGATAATCTGATATGGAAACCCTCCTATGTTACTACTTCACAATTCAATTTTGAATATTTGCAGAATTTGTTCTAGCCCACTCAGCTTTGACTCCACTTGTTATCACCATATAATCTTCATCACCGAGTTTCAACCACCTTCCTATCAGGCCCTGTCCTAAGCTCTCAAAAAAGATGAATAACATGAACGTGACTTTGAAGAGCATACAGTCTGGTGTGTAACCAAAAGCACAATGCAGCATCCTTGGCTTTCCTCATTTGCCAGGAAATCTAGAGCAGTACTACCCAAAGTACAGTCTGCAGATCAATGCCAGTCCACAAACTTCATTACAAGTCCACTATGTGGTGGCTGTAGAGACTGAGAGTAAACATTCAGAAACTTTTGTGGCAATGTGACAGTATTTTTATGTTGATTATTCTAACAAAATAATTGAACCTTATATTTTTACGTATTTTATGTGAGAGACTGAAAATTCTAAAAACACAACACACACACACACACATACACGCACGCACACACACACACACACACACACACACACTACAAATCTGGTCCTCAACAGATATCATTTAAGAAGCACTGGTGTTGAGAAGTCTATTGTTTTTGCAATTTAGGTCAGCTGCATTTTAAAGTAAAAACACTCATCTCATATCACACTTCAACAACTAATAGCTAATTGGTCCCATTTCCACTATAATAAAAATCCTGGCTACATTTAAACAGGGGAAAAAAAGGTTACCAAGAAGAAAATAAGGTGCTGGCTATGGACAACTTGGAAAGATTAAGTCAAAGCTAAAACTAAGAAAAGAGAAAAATGCTATTACTTTTCACTGGGGAGAAAGGAAAATATTTCAAGTTGACAGCAAATTTTATAAATCACTGTTGTCTATGCCTGATCCTTCTTACAGGGGAAAAAAAAAAGCTATAATCATTTGAACTTCTCAACTTACACAATTCAGAATTGAAAATTACCAATAGAAGGAAACTTCAGCAAAAAGAAGAGCTATGGAGTGGATAGGAGAATTTATTCCTCTCGCATCTGTGTAATTAGTCCTGTTTCTTGCCACCTGTGATAAAATAATGAAGTCTCTGTTTATCTGATGTCTCCATGCCTGGGAAGTTACTGGAGCCTTTGTAAACAAAATACAACCATGTTTCATTTGGCACAGGTAAACACAGAAGTGCAATCAAATCATATTTCAAAGGCAAATTCATATTTCCCATTACTAGATTTAATACGCAACTGACTAGCATGTCTGTTGAGTACTACTGCCATATTCTGCATTCTAATTTAACAAATTTACACATTAAAAAAGAAACTAATTTGGTTTCATAAGACAAAAATTTGGCCAATGACAGACTCACCTAGAGTATCTCTGGACACATTCCAAAGTTCAGTGACTTACACAACTACTATGTAACAGTCACTGTACCAGGAACTTTCCAGTTTGCTGGCTGCTTTAACATCCAATTAAGGGCAGACAGGTGAAAAGTTAACCAAGCCCCAAATCTGGTGATAGAAAGCTAGGTGGGAGTGAGAAAAAATAAAAGTATACACTCTAACAGAGTGATGAATCTGGTTAAATATATTCATATCAGGTAGCAGCACACCAGTGATAACTGAAGCTCGAACATCAACAATTTAAAAACAGCTTCTAAACAATAAATAAATAAATAAATAAATAAAATAAATAAAAATAGCCTCAAACAATTGGGAAGTGTTGGGTATACAGCAGTTAGTCATCGTGCTCTAACAATTTTTTTTTTTAAGTGTAAAGGTTTTTTTTTTTTAATTATGTGTTAACACAGACAAAGTTATTTAAGTCAATACATTTTTAAGGAATTTCACATGCTCTGATTCTTTCCACTGCCAATCACCTTAGTTCCTCCAAACTCATAATCTTCAAGATAAAATAGCCCTTTCAAAAAGAAGTTATAAGTCAGCCCACAATTCTTTTAGTTAGGCTTCTTTGATCTCCAATAAAATATGGACACACTTCAAAATTCCCCACCTGTAATCTTTGGGATCCAATTTCCTCAAGCGATTTACTTTAGGACCATGTTTAGGGTCAGGAGATGGATCGGCCTGGTTCTGAATTTGATACCCTCTAAAAATGTATTAGGTTCAAATCATATTCACTCCCAAGCCATCACACCCTAGAACAGTACAGATCATTGGGATATGCCAATACCTAAGATAAAATTTGTTAGGTTTTTTTTCATAGTTTACTTGGCATGTGCTCTGACAAATTTTTTTTTTTTTTTTTTTTTTTTTCCCTTGCGTTATGCGGGCCTCTCACTGTTGTGGCCTCTCCCATTTGCGGAGCACAGGCTCCGGACGCGCAGGCTCAGTGGCCGTGGCTCACGGGCCCAGCCGCTCCGCGGCATGTGGGATCTTCCCGAAACGGGGCACGAACCCGCGTCTCCTGCATCGGCAGGCGGACTCTCAAGCACTGCGCCACCAGGGAAGCCCTCTGACAAATTTTAATCATGTGTTCTAGGAGGTATGCTTAGCTAGTAAGCATACCTACCCAACTTCCCAGAATTTTCAGGGCAGCTTCATGGAACTTGTTTCCTTAAGGATATCAAACCTTGATATTTCAATAAAGGTAAATACTTATTTACCCTTTTGTATGTTTGAAAATTCTTAGAAAAGTTTTTTTTAAGGCAAAAAAAATAAAATACTGAGGGAAAAAAAGGCAAAGGAGTCTCATGCGAGAAGGGTAGCTGAACTTTGAAGCTCCAACTCCTGTCCTTGAGATTTATCGTGCCCTTAAAGATAACTCAACCCCTTGCAGCAGCCATTTTTTTCACATTTAGTAACTACTCTGGTGGATTTTTAAACATCTATCCCTAACTCAGATTACATTTTTTTTTTCAAGATCTTTCTTAGCCATTTATAAGATTTCACATACTTTAGTCAGCATTGGTCAGTTGATCACCAAATATTTATTAAGTGTTCACAAAACTCAACACCATGTTGAAATACCTGCTCACACTATGTTTACAGTTTAGTAGGGAGACTACTGATCACATCTATAATTTTCTCTATTGAAGTAGTTTCGGCTCTGGTTTTTGAAATAGCCCACTTGGTAGCTAGGCCTAGAAGATAAATCACACTGCTAATCTAGACAGTCTTCTCCGTTAAATAAGATATGTAATTTATCAGAAATTGTCAGCTTGAAATTACAGAAATTAACAATAGTTCAGCACATTTTACATGAAATTTTATTTCCATGTTTATGCTTCCATATTAATAAAAACCTGACCACAGTAATTTTAGAATTTTTAATTATATTCATCTACAGCAAAATACATACACCTGCTATTCTAAATATTCACAAAACAGTTATTTATATATCAAACACTCTAAAGTCAACTAGCTAAAAAAATAAAATTCAGGTAATAATAGGTATAGAAAAACTCAATCTCTCAACTGTTTATCACAAACACAAAACTGAAAAATATAACAAAGAAGATGGCAGAAATAATAGAAAATAGTAAGAAACGAGTGTTAGGACTTCTGGGTATATAGATTTCTCTGGTACAGCTAAGAAGCAATTCCCACTGTAGAACTCCAGAAAGACAAAGAAATGGAAAGCACTAGGTACTTCTGAGTGAAAGAGAAGTTGGAAACCAAAGAACTGGTTGAAAATCTGCTTACTTAACCCAACTACTACCCCATCACTTCCCTTGGTGAAAGAGCGTGGGTTTCCATTCTATGGAGTAAACTAGAGGGCTCTGGACTCAAGGACTCGAGGCACAGCTCAAGGTAAGGGATTCATTCTGAAAACTGGAAGATAACTCATTCTGAAAACTGGGAGATAAAGTGTAGGTCTACTTACTGAATGATGGGCTACCTAGTCCCCTTCCACCTTCGACCCTGCAATGCAATTGGGACATGAATGACCCAGAGTTGAGCCAGTTTTCGTAAGTTAGGGCAAAATCCTTCACAAAGAGGATACCACCTCAGAAACCAGCCATGGAGCTAAGGGATTCCAAGCCACCCATACTTATGACCAAGTGGCTATAAATTTGGGGTTCCAACTACCCCGTTAAGCTCAATAATTTAGCAGAACAAAGCCGCAAAACTCAGAAAAACACTACACTTACAATTACAGTATTATTATAGCAAAAAAGTACATAAATCAGGATCAGCCAAAATAAGATATGCATAGGGCAAAGTCTGAGAGGGTCCTGAATGCAAAGTTTCCATGTCCCCTCCCCAGAGGGTCAGGATGCATCACCCTCCTGGCACATCAATGCATAACAACACACAGAGTATTGTTTGCCAGAAAAACACACCCAGGGTAAAAATTCCAGTTTTTATTGGGGTTTCATTACATAGGCATGACTTTGTTTGTCTGTTTTGCTACTGAGTTGTATAAATGTTTTGTATATTTTGGATATTAGCCCCTTATCAGAAATATGATTTGCAATTATTTCCTCCCATTCAGTAGGTGGCATTTTCATTTTGTTGATGGTTTCCTTTGCTGTGAAGAAGCATTTTACTTTAATGTAGTCCCACTTACTTATTTTTGCTTTTGTTGCTTTTGCTTTTGGTGTCAGATTCAAAATATTATGGCCAAGACCTATGTCAAGGAGCTTACCGCTTATGTTTTCTTCTAGGACTTTTATGGTTTCAGGTCTTATGTTCAAGTCTTTAATCCATTTTGAGTTAATTTTTGTGTATGGTGTAAGATAGTGATCCAGTTTCCTTCTTTTGCATCTGGCTGTCCAATTTTCCCAATACCATTTATGGAAGAAACTGTACTTTCCCCATTGTATATTCTAGCCTTCTTTGTGGTAAATTAATTGATCATATATGTTTGGGTTTATTTCTGGACTCTCTATTCTGTTCTGTTGATCTATGTGTCTGTTTTTATGCCAAAACCATACTGTTTTTTGTTTGTTTTGTTTTAGTTTTTGTTTTTGTTTCGGTACGCGGGCCCCTCACTGTTGTGGCCTCTCCTGTTGCGGAGCACAGGCTCTAGACACACAGGCCCAGCAGCCATGGCTCACGGGCTCAGCCACTCCGCGGCACGTGGGATCCTCCTGGACCAGGGCATGAACCCATGTCCCTTGCATTGGCAGGCAGACTCTCAACCACTGCGCCACCAGGGAAGCCCACCCATACTGTTTTAATTACTATAGCTTTGTAATATAGTTTAAATTAATCAGGGAGTGTGATGCCTCCAGCTTTGTTTTTCTTTCTCAAGACTGCTTTGGCTACTCAGCGTCTTTTGTGGGTCCATACAAATTTTAGGATTGTTGACTCTATTTCTGTGAAAAATACCACTGGAATTTTGATAGGGATTGCATTGAATCTGTAGATGTAGGTAGTATGGACATTTTAACAATATTAATTCTTCCAATCAATAGTACAGGTTATCTTTCCATTTAATTGTCTTCTTCTATTGCTTTCATTAATGTCTTGTAGTTTTTCAATACACAGGTCTTTCATCTCTGTCAGATGGATGATAAGCCTTTTAGATTATATGTGTGCGGACATATGTTACTAATACAGGTATTCCAAAAACTGTTTGAAGATCATAGAATTTGTCAATATCATTGTTGTCCAATTATTATCTTAAAAAATATTTTTTTTTTTTTTTTGGCTGCATCGGGTCTTAGTTGTGACATGCGGGGTCTTTGTTGAGGCATGCAGGATCTTTTGCTGCAGGATGAGCTCTTTGTTGTGGCACGCGGGCTTCCCTCTAGTGGCATGTGGGTTTTCTCTCTCTAGTTGTGGCATGTGGGTTTTCTCTCTCTAGTTGTGGCATATGGGCACCAGGGCACGTGGGCTCTGTAGTTGTGGTGGGCAAGGTGCAGAGCACAGGGGCCCTGGAGTTTGCGGCATGCAGGCTATCTTGTTGAGACACGAGAGCTCAGTAGTTGTGGCACACGGGCTTAACTGCCCCGCGGCATGTGGGATCTTAGTTCCCTGATCAGGGATCGAACCCGCATCCCCTGCACTGGAAGGCAGATTCTTTACCACTGGACCACCAGGGAAGTCCCTATCTTAAATTGTTGTGTCACAGAAGTAACTAAGTTTTCTTATTAAAAGTCCATCAGATCTTTAACCATGGCCATTTTTTAAAGTCTTTTGTCATTTTTAGACACTTACTATTTAACTCTGATACATTTGCAAAAGTACTTCATCTTCAGAAAGATTCATGGAAAGGACTGACAAGTACTCTAGAATACAGGTTTTGATAACTTTAAAATCACACCACTGAAATGGATAAGAATTTCCAGAACGCTAATGGAAAAACAGGACTCATGCAGAATAAGAATTAGTAACATGGGATTTAGTGAACTGATGAGAATGATTATATTTTATGACTTTTTGTTTGAAACATTGCTGGTTCTTTAATGTTTTGAGTTAAACAAACAGGTGTTTGGAAGAAATTTAAATAATTTCATTCTTAAAGAAAAATCAAATAGTTCCCTGACCTTGCAAAATATATTTGAACTAAAATTTTTGAAAGCCATCTTTTCCCATCCATTTCACAATGAAATAAAAATTTCAGATGCAAATTTTTACTTGGGGAAAAATATAAACATGCATTTTCCTTCAATGAAAAATTATGCATTTCTTTCACATAAAAATTATAAGGAAATAATCTTGAGGTGCTAATTTTTAAAGCACCTGAAAAATTATTCTACCTATTATATGTGATCTTAAAACCAAGTTATCTGACACAGATCTGTGGAACAAAATTGAGAGTTCAAAAATAAACCGTTATATTCATGGTCAATTGATTTTCAACAAAGGTGAAAAGGCAATTCAATGCAAAAAGGATAGTCTTTTCAACAAATGGGGCTGGGATAACTGTGCACCCACATGCATAAAGTTTAATTTAGACTATGTTCCTTAAGTTTTCATTATCACATTCCTAAGAAGTGCCTCTTGACATTTTTAACTTAATTGTGCTCTACCCTCAAAAAATTTTAATGCCACACATATCCTGTTTATCTGTTTATGTACTATAGATCTCTGCTTTATACATAAAAAATTGGTTCATTCTTAAAGAACCAATTCTCTCCTCCACTGAGAATGTATGAGAACATTAACTCACAAATACACAAAAATTAACTCAAAACAGATCATATACAAAAATGTAAAACTTAAAATTGTAAAACTTCTTGGAAAAAAACCAGAAGAGAACATCTTTGAGAACTTTTGATTATGCAAACAGCTCTTTAATACAACAGCTAAAGTATAACCCATAAAGAAACAAATTCATAAGCTGGTCTTTATCCAAATAAAATACTTTTTTTTTTTTTTTTTTTTTTTTTTTTGTGGTACGCGGGCCCTCGTTGTGGCCTCTCCCGTTGCGGAGCACCGGCTCCGGACGCGCAGGCTCAGCGGCCATGGCTCACGGGCCCAGCCGCTCCGCGGCATGTGGGATCTTCCCGGACCGGGACACGAACCCATGTCCCCTGCAGCAGCAGACGGACTCTCAACCACTGCACCACCAGGGAAGCCCTAAATCAAATACTTTTATAGTTCAAAAGACAATTAAATGACAAGCCACAGACTGGGAGAAAATACTTGCCAATCATATTTCTGATAACAAACTTGTATCCAGAATATATTTTTTTAAAGTTCTTATAACTCACTAATAACACAAAATGACTGAATTTTAAAATGGGCAAAAGATTTAAATAGACATGTCACTTCTGTAGCTTTTGGGACAGATATCTCTTGGATCCATGCCTAAGCCATAAAAAGGCATATGGTTTGAGTCACATTTTGAATTAGCATATTCTCTGAAGCTGGGTTAGAGTCCCAGGCTTCTTTTTTTAAGGTATACCTTGGGCTGGAAGTTATTCCTGTCTTTGGTTTCAAGGCCTCTCTGTTCTTTGCTTCGAAGCCTCTGTTTTCTCAGGCTGCAAGTTCTTGGATTTTTGTTTCAAGGCCTCTCTGTTCTCCCTACTTGATCCTGCTCCTGTCATGAGAACTTAGTCAACTGAAATCCTCCTTCTCAAATCCCTGCTGACTATACGCTCTGCCACTATGGCACTAACTCAACTTTCTCCCTTGTTGACATGAGTTTACTAATAATTTAGAACTTTCAAGGCTCCTTTGGAAAAACTTAAGATTTCCCAAGCTGGCTCCTCTAAGGCTTCCCCATTGCACTCCAGCCCCTCAACTTCCTACAGTCACTGGAATTCCAGACCCCTGCCGACTCCCTCTAAGGACTCAAGGAACACACAAAAGCAACCACTTAGATAAAAAGGTCCAATCACATAAGGTAGTTCACATGTCTGGAGTACACTGTCACGTGTGTGTATCCTCTACAAGTGGTTGTGCTTTTGTGTACTTTACTGTACAGTACTGTATAGAGTACAGTAGTACAGTAAAGATAGTAGTACCTTTATTTCAAGCCCAGGATGTCCGGAAGCAAGTGTAAAAGCAGCAGTGATGTAGCTGGTACTTCTAAGAAGCGCCAAGTAATAATGAGGGAAACAAAAGTGAAAATAATTGAGAGTGGAGTGACAATAGGAAGAAGAAGTAACTAAAGAACTGAAGAGATTCACAACGCAGGATATGGCAAGGGGATTTTCTTTATTTGAGGAGGCACTGTTAGTTTTTGAGGCACAGGACCCGAACGTAGAATGATACACGAAGGTTGCAGGAGCAATTCAGAATGCAATCCGTTGCTACCATGTCATCTATGATCATTGGATCATTTTTTCAAGAGGGCAGATAGAATTGAATCCAGCAAGGAACCAGAACCTGTGGTGTCATCAACGTCAGGCACGAGTGAAACTGCAGCTTGCCCTCCGTCTCCTATTGCTGATGATCCTTCAGCTGTACCATCTCCCACCTCCTCTCCCTCCTCCAGTCAGTAACTCTTCTTCCCTGTTCACTCAATGCCAGCCCCTGTATGCCAGCTGTTGTACTGTACTACTGTACTTTTCAAGGTACTGAACTGTAAGATTAAAATGTTTATTTTTTGTTTGTTCTTTATGTATTATTTGTGCAAAAAGTATTATACGCCTTTTACATTACAGTACTATATAGCCAATTGTGTCAGTGAGGTACCTAGGCTAACTTTGTTGGACTTACGAACAAATTGGACTTATGATGAACGTGCTCTCGGAACGGAACTTATTCGTATGTAGGGGACTTACTGTAAACATTCCTAAAACTCTCAGAAATATAGGAACTAACCAAAATATTTTTCAAGTTCACGTGATTTGAAAATAATGTGATTTGGGAAATAACAAAACTTTAGTATTGTTGGTTTAATAAAACAGGAAGGTCCTCAAACTTGTCAGCATTAAGTTTAATGCAGATGTACATTCTATTCTACTTGGACGTACTAGTCAAATAAGCTAATATTATATTTACTAGATGCTTAAGATTATAAAACTTACAGGTTTGATTTTAATCAAATCGAATCATTATTCTGACAAACTTTATTTCAACAATAACTATTTTAAAATGTGACTGCTTTGAAGTACTTTCCAAAATCTTTTTGGTAACTTGAAACTTCAAGTTATACTATGTTAAATAATAGATATTTATTGAATATGTGGGTCATTCCTAAATAAGATAAAACATTGAAACATTACTGAATGTAAGTTTAAGTGCATATAGTTTTGTTTTCTTATTCTTACAAAGAGACTAAAGATATTTATGTCTGTTAATAAACAAGCTCTTGTCACACTGAGAAGGTACACTATGAGGAAGCATATATGTCTAGAAGTTATGAGATAATATATTCATCAAATGTGCTAATCTGCTACAAAATGCTAGAATATGACAGGCAATTCTGTCGTCTACTAACTAGTTTTCTCTATAAAGGTTACTAATGGTTAAAAATTACCATCATTTTGGAGAATAAAAACCATATGATCATCTCAATAGAGCAGAAAACGCTTCTGACAAATTCAACACCTTTTATGATAAAAACTCTCCAGAAAGTGGGCATAGAGGGAACCTACCTCAACATAATAAAGGCCATATACGACAAACACACAGCAAACATCATTCTCAATGGTGAAAAACTGAACGCATTTCCTCTAAGATCAGGAACAAGACAAGGATGTCCACTCTCACCACTCTTATTCAACATAGTTTTGGAAGTCCTAGCCACGGCAATCAGAGAAGAAAAAGAAATAAAAGGAATACAAATTGGAAAAGAAGAAGTAAAACTGTCACTGTTTGCAGATGACATGATACTATACATAGAGAATCCTAACGATGCCACCAGAAAACTACTAGAGCTAATCAACGAATTTGGTAAAGTTGCAGGATACAAGATTAATGCACAGAAATCTCTTGGCATTCCTACACACTAATGATGAAAAATCTGAAAGAGAAATTAAGGACACACTCCCATTTACCACTGCAACAAAAAGAATAAAATACCTAGGAATAAACCTACCAAGGGAGACAAAAGACCTGTATGAAGAAAACTATAAGACACTGATGAAAGAAATGAAAGATGATACAAACACATGGAGAGATATACCATGTTCTTGGATTGGAAGAATCAATATTGTGAAAATAACTATACTACCCAAAGCAATCTACAGATTCAATACAACCCCTATCCAATTACCAACGGCATTTTTTACGGAACTAGAACAAAAAATCTTAAAATTTGTATGGAGACACAAAAGACCCCAAATAGCCAAAGCAGTCTTGAGGGAAAAAAACGGACCTGGAGGAATCAGACTCCCTGATTTCAGACTATAATACAAAGCTACAGTAATCAAGACAATATGGTACTGGAACAAAAGCAGAAATACAGATCAATGCAACAGGATACAAAGCCCAGAGTTAAACCCATGTACCTATGGTCAACTAATCTATGATGAAGGAGGCAAGGATATACAATGGAGAAAAGACAGTCTCTTCAATAAGTGGTGCTGGGAAAACTGGACAGCTACATGTAAAAGAATGAAATTAGAACACACCCTAACACCATACACAAAAATAAACTCAAAATGGCTTAGAGACCTAAATGTAAGACCAGACACTATAAAACGCTTAGAGGAAAACATAGGAAGAACACTCTGACATAAATCACAGCAAGATCTTTTTTGATCCATCTCCTAGAGTAATAGAAATAAAAACAAAAATAAACAAATGGGACCTAATGAAACTTAAAAGCCTTTGCAAAGCAAAGGAAACTACAAACAAGATGAAAAGACAACCCTCAGAATGGGAGAAAATATTTGCAAACAAATCAACGGACAAAGGATTAATCTCCATAATATATAAACAGCTCATGCAGTTCAATATTAAAAAAACAAACAACCCAATCCAGAAATGGGCAGAAGACCTAAATAGACATTTCTCCAAAGGAGACATACAGATGGCCAAGAAGCCCATGAAAAGCTGCTCAACATTACTGATTATTAGAGAAATGCAAATCAAAACTACAATGAGGTATCACCTCACACCAGTTAGAATGGGCATCATCAGAAAATCTATAAACAACAAATGCTGGAGAGGGTGTGGAGAAAAGGGAACCCTCTTGCACTGTTGGTGGGAATGTAAATTGATACAGCCACTATGGAGAACAGTACGGAGGTTCCTTAAAAAACTAAAAATAGAATTACCATATGACCCAGCAATCCCACTACTGGGCATATACCCAGAGAAAACCATAATTCAAAAAGACACATGCACCCCAATGTTCATTGCAGCACTATTTACAATAGCCAGATCATGGAAGCAACCTAAATGCCCACAGATAGATGAATGGATAAAGAAAATGTGGTACCTATATACAATGGAATATTACTCAGCCATAAAAAGGAACGAAATTGGGTCATCTGTAGAGACGTGGATGAATCTAGAGACTGTCATACAGAGTGAAGTAAATCAGAAAGAGAAAAACAGGTATCGTATATTAACGCATATTATGTGGAATCTAGAAAAATGGTACAGATGAACCTGTTTGCAGGGCAGAAATTGAGACACAGATGTAGAGAACAAACGCATGGACACCAAGGGGGGAAAGCAGTGGGGGGTGGGGGTGGTGCTGTGATGAACTGGGAGATTAGGATTGATATATATATATACACTAATGTGCATAAAATGGATAACTGATGGGGCTTCCCTGGTGGCGCAGTGGTTTAGAGTCCACCTGCCAATGCTGGGGACGCGGGTTTGTGCCCCTGTCCGGGAAGATTCCACATGCCGCGGAGCGGCTGGGACCGTGAGCCATGGCCGCTGAGCCTGCACGTCCGGAGCCTGTGCTCCGCAACAGGAGAGGCCACAGCAGTGAGAGGCCCGCGTACCGCAAAGAAAAAAAAAGGATAACTATTAAGAACGTGCTGTGTAAAAAAATTAATTAAATTCAAAAAAGAAAAACTATCATCATTTTCGGACTTCCCTGGTGGTTCAGCTTCAAGGATCTGCCTTCCAACGCAGGGGACATGGGTTCAAAGCCTTGTCGGGGAACTAAGATCCCACATGCCACAGATCAACTAAGACTGCATGCTCTAGAGCCTGCATGACACAACTAGAGAGCCCACGTGCCGCAACTGTGAGCCCGTGCACACTGGAGCCTACACGCCACAACTAGAAAAAAGCCTGTGCGCCACAATGCAGAGCCTGTGCACCACAACTAGAGAGAACACATGCTGCAACTACTGAACTCATGTGGTCTAGAGCCCACACGCCACATCTAGAGAGAAGCTCACATGCCACAACGAAAGACCCTGCATGCCACAAAGAAGATCCTGCGTGCTGCAACTAAGACCCAACGCAGCCAAATAAATAAATAAGTAAAAATTTTTTTAATTATCATCATTTTATATGTAACCAAAACTACTAGAAGCAAATAAGGGTTAAGGGAAACATCTCTGTATGAAAAGTATTCAAGGAATGTAGGATATGTTTTTATTGAGGGGGAAAAAAATGAGTAATTTTGCCCTAAAGTAGTTGTTTGGAGGTCATTTAAAGATTGTTCCTGGGCTTCCCTGGTGGCGCAGTGGTTGGGAGTCCGCCTGCCGATGCAGGGGATGAGGGTTCGTGCCCCGGTCCGGGAGGATCCCACATGCCGCGGAGCGGCTGGGCCCGTGAGCCATGGCCGCTGAGCCTGCGTGTCCGGAGCCTGTGCTCCGCAACGGGAGAGGCCACGACAGTGAGAGGCCCGCGTAACGCAAAACAAAACAAAACAAAACAAAACAAAACAAAAAAAAAAAAAAAGATTGTTCCAAAGAAAGAGGAAAGTGAAAGGACAAAAAGGTAAATTGATATAGAAAGTTGTAAAGGGTCTGTGGGGAAAACAAAGAGTGAGAGAAATTTATCTCATGTGGTGAAGGTAGTTAAGATTGAATGGATTTATTATAAGGTTTTAAAATGAGCTTTATTTATTTAAATTAATTAATTTATTTTTGGCTGCGTTGGGTCTTCACTGCAGTGTGCAGGCTTCTCATTGCGGTGGCTTCTCTTGTTGCAACATGCAGGCTCTAGGTGCACGGGCTTCAGTAGTTGCAGCTCACAGGCTCAGTAGTTGTGGCTCACGGGCTCTAGAGCGCAGGCTCAGTAGTTGTGGCACACGGGCTTAGTTGCTCCGCAGCATGTGGGATCTTCCTGGACCAGGGATTGAACCTATGTCCCCTGCATTGGCAGGCGGATTCTTAACCACTGTGCCAGCAAGGAAGTCCTAAAATGAGCTTTCATATCAATAGTGTACACATGCAACTAGAACTAGGTTCTTTTCTCTCTTAAAGGAACAAAGATTATTGGACTATTGGCCTGCTCTTAAGAGGCTGTAACAGATTTTTCTTTACCTTTTAAGTAACCCATCTAAGAAAACAAAAATTCTGTGTCCATTGGAATAATTTATGGTGCTTTACCATGTCTTTATTTAAGAGAACTGAGTCTTCCTTTTTTAAAAAGTGACCTGTGATCTATTTAATCAAGTGTTCAAACCTTTTGACATTTTGACAACTTTTGATATTTTGCCTTCCCCAAATGAAATACTAAATAAAATCTTGATCTTGAAAATCTCAAAAGGATCTGTTCTTTCATCTTTTAAAAAGAGAGATGTTTGAGATAATTAAGTTTAGTTGACACATTAAACTGCATGGGAAACACTGTCAAATAAGAAGTGATGCTTAACCTTCCCTAGATTATATTTGTATGAGTAAATGTTATTAATATAAGTACTTCAGAAATTATTGGGTTGGCTAGAAGGTTCGTTTGGGTTTCTCCATAATATGTTATGGAAAAACCCGAATGAACTTCTTGGCAACCCAATATACACAGTTCCTAGAAATTTGTCAGTGCCCCTGAAGTCTTTGATATGTCCTGATACAATGTTATGAATCATAATTCCTGTTATTTTATTAAAAAGTGTTGTCAAAGAAACCAAATTTCTCATCAATTGTATTATTTTTATAATGAACTCTCATCAGATCTTTAACCATGGCCATTTTAAGTATTTTGTCATTCACAAGTAGTTATTGTTTTACTCTGATGCTTTCTTGAAAGCTCTTACAATCAGCTACAAACCAGAATGCTTCATCTTCAACAAAGGGACTGTTTTAGAGACCCATAGAGAGGACTATGACAAGTAATCTGAGATACAAGCTTCTGATGGCACTGCTTAAATAACTTCAAGGTCATACCACTGGACTGAGCAAGGAGTCCAGAACTCTAGGGAAGAGGCTGATGGATTCATAAAATTGATAACCCAAGATCAAGCAGAAAGAGAATTAATTACATGTGACCCAATCAACTGATGAAGAATAATTATGATTTTAATAGTTTTTTTCTTTGTTTGTTTGGAACATTGCTGGTTCTTTAACGTTCTATTTTCTGGAGATAACGTACCCCCTTTCTCTCTTCTCTTAAGCTATCTATAACTCAAACAACTTCATAGATTATACCTTTGTAAACAAAAATAAAACTTATATCTTTTTCTCCCTGCCTGAACCCTCTAGATTTTGGAAACTCTTATTTCATATTCTTATTTTCATGGCAATATAGTTATTCTCATAAGTTCTCTTTGTATCAGGACACATTTGGAAACATTGGTTATATTATCAAGGCTTGGACTGAAATGCCACATTTGAGAATGATGTGCATAGAATTAGATATGACCAGACAGTTTTAAGGAACTATACGGTTGATATAAAGAGCCAGTGTTTACAAAGCCCTCTTGGAAGTTAGCCTGGAACTTAACTTACAGGTTACCAGCCTTGCAGGTGACTAAAGAAGGTCACTGGTGGCAAGCTCAGGAACTTTAAGACATTTAGGGGACCTCAAGAAGAGAGGAATTCACCCAAACTGATAAATTACTGCAGGTGAAGTCTGGTGGTGAGTTCTTGGCTTGGCTTTCTGGCCTCAAGAGAGTTTTAAGTCCAGCAAAGAAAAATTGAAAACGTCTATGTGGTCAGTTATCATTCTTGCTGCCTTTATGTAAATAATTAGGCCAAATTTAATTATATTAGACTTATTTTATAAATAAGGATAATCTTACTTTGCTATAATTGATCAAAATGGGGGTGACTGTAGAAAGAAATTTTATGATTGCAGAGAGAAATTTTTTTCAATAGAAAACTACAACCCAGGACTTCCCTGGTGGCACAGTGGTTAAGAATCTGCCTGCCAATGCAGGGGACGCAGGTTCTATCCCTGGTCCGGGAAGATCCCACATGCTGTGGAGCAACTAAGCCCGTGTGCTACAACTACTGAGTCTGCGCTCTAGAGCCCACAAGCCACAACTACTGAGCTCATGAGCCACAACTACTGAAGCCTGCACGACTAGAGCCCGTGCTCCACCACAAGAGAAGCCACTGCAATGAGAAGCCCACGCACCATAACGAAGAGTAGCCCCTGCTCGCCACAGCTAGAGAAAGCCCACATGCAGCAATGAAGACCCAACACAGCCAAAAATAAATAAATAAACACATAAAATTTATTTTAAAAGCCCAATAGAACATTCCATACCTTCCCACTGAAGCCCTAAACTGACCACCATCACCCTTGTTAAATTTGATATATAAACCTTTTATCACTGGCTATTAAGCACTCCCTCATGTATACCATGCAAGCTTAAATAAACTTTGTCTTTTCTCCTCTTAATCTGTCTACTGTCACAATCTGTAGGCAGCAACCACTGGACCCAAGTTGGAAAAGTTTTCTTTCAACAACATCAAGCAATGAAACAGGAACAAAATTAAAAAATAAAAGCAATGAAACAGAAAAGATATTAATACAGTCTAGTTAATAAAAATAACCTCAACACTCTGAAGACAACGAACACCCTGGAGAGTAATATTCGACTCTGGTGGGCTCTTCACTAATTTATAAAGCCTAACTGACAAACCAGTGAATGCTTCACTACCCTAGCCATTTGTCATCCATTTTGTTTAGTTCTCAATTTCATATCTTTACCCTTCTCCTTTAACTGAAAATTTCAATCCACAACACGAACTTGTAAAGCCTTTTAAAAGAGAAAAACAGATTTTATTTACTATCTTATTTCTTCATGCTGATAGCCCAGAAGGGCACAAGCCTGAGGCAAAACTCATTTAGGGTGTGTGGTATGGGCATCCCCCGATTCTCTCTTCATAAAGCATCACTCCCATGGTCCCTCCAGGGCAGCTTTCCCAACTGTCCCACCTAGGGGATAAGCCTACTAATAAATAAAACTTATTTTTCATTCTCTGCTTCCTTCCACGTGCCACACGTATGCGCGCACACACACACACACACACACACACACACACAAACACATCTCAAATCCATTTTGTTTTTACATGTAGTTGATGTTTAAACAAGACTTAGGTATTTTAGTATTATACCGAAAAAGAAAAATGAACGTTTGTTCCCTTGTTTTTCTTTGCTCCTTAGACATAGTGCCAATCTCTGCAAAGTTTATGGTGAACTAAGGACTGAAAAGAGGGAGCAGAGAACAGAAAGCCAATAGGTCTTTTATTTGTCTGTCTCACTTGTGCTCCATGCATGGAATATAGCTGCCTGTTTTACTATTGAAGGGTCTGTAAAACATGGGTGGTATCTGAATCTCCTGGCCATTCAGACAACTGAAATAACAGCAAGGAAATGCCAGGAATAAGAGTACTGTTTTATAGAAATCCACTTGTGGCCTTCATATACATTTTATCCAAAGACCTTTCCAGATGTAGACATTACTGTCAGAGAAGAATTAAAGATGTCATTAGAGAAAGAAAGAGAGGTTTGTAGCCAATTTGAAAAAGAGGACAAGGCCTCCAAAGTTGGCAGGGTTTGCTGAAAGGGTGGTTTTAATTCCCATCAATGTCAAATTCCCAAAGTTAAATAGTAAGAGAAACACACAGGCTGCCTGGAGTTTCTATATATAATGGCTAAAAGAAAATTTAAAATCATCAACAAATGGAGAAAGGTGCTGTTAAAGGGACGATTTGTTTTATTTATAGTCTACTAAACTTGAACTTGAAAACAACAACATAATCAAATGTGATTATTCACACTGAAATCTAGGGCTTTATTCCAGGAAAACGAAAAGGCTAATCTGGGGGATCCAGACATGTAGTCTGCCTCTGGAACTCTACCAGTAGACCCCAAGATATTGACGTAGAACAGAACAACAAAAAGAGGGGTATCTGACAAAACAAAGACCCCAAAGCTATGAGTATTTCACTTATCTACATTACAAATTTAAACGTTTAGTTATTCATTTATCAAGTGCTTGAGTACCTGTTGTTCAAGCCGGAGAGTTTGACGATAAAGACCATGGGGTCTTTCAAGGGTCTTAGACACAACTGGGATAGAAATCCTGCAGTGTTCAGCTACATCCCCATATACCAAGTTCCTTTGGCACATATCTTCCCAAAATTTTAATTCCCCAGGTTGCCTTTCCTAACTTAAGCTAACAATGCTTTTCACCAAGCCTTCTGGAATTTATCCAGTTGTTGATCAAGTCTCCTACACCCTTAGCATACTTGAAACTTCATTCTTCTCCAAAGAACCCCAAAGACACACACCCCCTCAACTCTCTCTGCCCCAATTAAAGCAACGAACCAATTATTAACTCTGTAGATAACTTAAGTCTCCAGGTAACACCTCTTAGAAAGAAGTGTCTTGAATGATGGATACGAATATTTTGGTCAATGAAGAGGTGAGCTAAACCATAAGGTGACAAAAAAAAAAAAAAAAAAAAAAGCTTTCTGGATTATATAGCAGTCTCTTAGAAGGTTACTTCGATTGTCCTCTGAGAGACTGACCAGTTCTGAATGGCAGGACAAAAGAGAAAGCGTCTGTAGAGCATCAATGCTGAATCCTAGTCACTCTCCAAATTCTGCCATGTAAAGAGGACTGTCCTGGGAGTTGGCTGGTTTCCTCTATAACTCCTATTTTTCTTGAACTCAATAGCAGCCATCTGGAATTTTAATAACATGTAGTCATGCTTATATAGATAAGGTGGTATCCATGAAAAAGCCAATACATGACAAATTCCTTTTCCAAAACTGAAAATTTTAGTTAGCGCTTTAGGATATTGAAAAAAGATATTAAAAAGCCCCCAGATGCATATGACTTAGCTTCTTACAAGACTGTTATCATTGTGTCTAAAAGCTTATTCCACTGCAGATGGACATGGCTCTCAAAGACAAATAACTAAAACCTAACTTTATAAAGAGGAAAGTCTTACTTGTACATTACTTATGCAAATGTTTATGTTTAATTTAAAAAACACTAACTCTGTAACTGGTCTCTTCTTTTAGCTGTGGAGGACCCTTGTAATATAATCTGTATCCACTGGATCTAAATACAGATCCCTGAAGTAAATGACTTTTCTGAAGGAGTAAACAGAATTAACACTTTACCACATAGCAGGATTTTAATATAATAATAGCTATGATTATTAAATACAAACCATATGCCAAGCACTATTTAGGAGTTTTACATATAGTATCACATATATTACTAATTCTAGCTGAATTATAAATATTTTTCTTATTCTGTATATGAAGAAACTGAGGCTCAGAAAGATTAAGCAACTCACCCAACTTAACTAGTAAACTATAATACTGGGAATTTTAACTAAAGTCTTTCTGCCTCCTAAATCCTATTATTTCCAGAGTCATAAACTGTCTCCTAAAATGCACAAACTCACTAAAATGGTCCAAACCTCATTTTCAGTAACCAACAGAATGATTTCTTCTTTTAAGCAGGAAGATGGGAATTGCTGACATTTCTTTGTACTTATTGTTCCCCAAATATCCCAGGATCGTTTACATCTCAATGCTCTGGCTCAAGGTGCCTCTGGTTGTGATATCCTCTACAACCCCATCTTTTCTCCAACTCCTTTAGAACACAGCGCAGGAAACTAGTGGTTTCCTCCTGTTTATCTACATAGTACCATTTTTATATCTGTTATGGGTGATTAAAACTACAGATTAAGGAGTCAAAATAGCCTGTGTTCAGTACTAACTCTTTCCACTTCCCTAAGTAAGATCTTGGGCAAGTCAGTCATCCACTCTAAGCCTCAATTTTGTCATTTCTGGTATAGAGATAAGATTATCTCCCCTGCTGGATTGTAGTGAGAATTAAATGAGGAACTCGGAACAAAATATCCTATGTATCCTCTATAGCACACTTTTCCAGGCTATCAGATTCTAGTCCAGTTAAATGACTTGGAGCTACTTAGCAACTCTTCATAAGTGGTATACTATTGATAGATATGTAAATTATGTCCTGTCAAATAGTAATTTAATTGACATCCCCCCTCCTTCCTAGGGGAGTGGGGAAAAAATCTAGTTTTGCCTAGTCTCAATTTACAATTTATACCATGCCTTTACATCACATTAATTTGTGCTGCTTTGATTTTTCCTTTGAATGGGTTGTATCTGCCTGGTTGTCTCACATAATATGAGTAAAATTAATTCTTTAACGTGTGTTCATTTTTGTTTTTGTAGGAGGGTAAAAATTTGACATTTTTGGAAAATTACATTTTAACAGTACTATCATCATCATTATCACGACAACTCCCAATCTTGATCTTTTCTAAACTCCATATTCCTTATATTCAAGCCCACTAGAATATTCACTTGAATGTCCCAATAAATGGTTTTCTTTACTTAGAAAACTTGTTCCTCCTTATACTAAGTAGCCAGTCTCCAAGATGACCCGCAATGATTCTGTCTCTCCAGACTTTTTGAAGAGTCTAGGGTGGCTGTTTTGCAAAATTACTCATTAGAGTAGGTTTATGATTTGGGGGCAGAAATATCATATACGAGGCAGAGATGTCAATTTGTCTATTGACGATGCTGAGTTTGATCATTTGATTAAGGTGGTATCCATTATTGACTCTCAATGCTTCTGTTGCTGGGCATTCTCATCCACCAAAGCTACCTAGCGTCTATTTCTCCACCTCTAACTATATTTATCCCAAGTCTTTTCTAGCCTCTCCAGACTCCAAATCCTCCTTCCTACCCCTCAGTCTCTGCAGGGAATCTATGTCCTACTTCATTACTAAAATCCAAAAATGACTCCCTCAACCTCATCTCTACTTCTGATTTTCCTTACAAATATAACAACCAAATGCAATGTTGTGGTCTATGATCAGATCCTGGTTTGAATAAACCAGCAATAAAAGACATTTCTGGGGGCAATTAGGGGACCATTGAATATTAAGGAATTATTGTTACTTGTGTTGGTCGTATAATCATATTGTGTTATGTAGTTTAGAGACACACACTAAAGTTAAAGTGAAATATCATGGCATATACTTTAAAGTACTCCAGAAAAAAAAAAAAGGAAAGAAAATATTTAAAAATATTAACAATTGATAAATTAGGTGAAGGGTTACTATTCTCTACTTTTCTTACGTTTGAACATTTTCATAATAACTCAAAGTTTTGTTTCTATCTTTAAAAAAAACTGAGGCACAGATTAAGTGACTGGCTCAAGATCACAAGCCGTAAATGGGATTTAATCAACTAGGATTCTAACCCAGTCAAGGCTCCAAGTCCGGGCCCTCAGCTTCTTGTGCTACACTGTCTCTTGTTCCATGGATCACAGTTTGTGAGCCACTAGTACTTGGGGTGGAGGAAAAAAGAAGATAGAGGCACAGCAGAGATTAACAAATTAATATACGTAAAGCACTTAAAACAGTGCCTGGCATATAGTAAGAACTATGTAAGTGTTAACTATTATAGACCACCTGTTCCACAGAAAACTATTACGGTTGCTATGGTGTGGGGGGGTCGGGGAGAAGAGCTTCCATGGACAGAGTAAGTTTGAGAAACCCTAAGTCAAAGAAAGTCAAACATGTTTCTCTGTGCAGAATGTCTTTGTGTCTTTAATATGTTAACACCCATTTCCAAGAAAGAAATCTAGTATGTGGCATTTTCCACTTCTAATTGATCGCTAAATGCTTTTTTTTCTTCCAAAAAAATAACCTGAGGTACTGATATTCTGTGGGACAAGCTTTAGGATTCCCTGATTTACATGAAGAAATCAGGTTCTCCACAATAAGGCAACATTTTATTTCAATGGTTAGAGAAAAATAATCAAATGATAAATCCATAACATTTTCCTGGACAAACACAATGTTCACTTTCAAATGTTTGTTATCAGTATGCCTAATAAACAGTCTTTCTGAAGTCTGCTAACATGTATGACTACTGGCTCCATCTATGTCCCTCTCCAAGGTTGAGTATCATGAGATCTCATGTCGTCTACCTGAGATTCAAGTCTTCTCTTTCCTACCTGTGCACCATGAGAACTCTCCTCCCTGCTGATAAGTCAGTCCACTCCCCTCTCCTCTCCCCTCACAAAACAGGTCTCTTATAAAAAAGAAAAATATAATTTTGATGTACTAAGAAAATGAGATGGCAATCCTCACCATCTAACTTGTGAGCACTCCGCTCCTTACTTCCTGCAATGCAGTTCTTATAAAAGCAAAATCTTTATTTTAAATTTTGAATCTTTTCCTCTTGCAACATGACTTAGCACATAAGTGATATATAATTTGTTATATATTTTGTTTGCTGCTGATATAATTTGTTTTCAAGTCTTATTTTTGCTTTGTTTGAAGAAAAACAATCAAGGAGAACATTTGTCAAATTTCAAAGGAACCTAACAGAATACATGTAAGAGTGGAATTTAAGAATTTTAAGGTGAGAAGTCATTTAGCAATCTGAATTACCGACCCATGGGTATTGTATTTTAGGTATTTTAAGAATCATTAATGTTTTAAATATACAAAGTCATTAAAATTCATGGTAGCCCACATTCTACTTCTTATCAAATTGCCATATTTATGGAATATAATCAAACATACAGAAAAAAATGACCAAGTTTAAGAAAAGATTTTATAAATGTGTACCTAACAAAAACAAATGTCACAAAGATGCAACAAAAGGCCTGGATTATAACTAAAATCAACTCAAATATTAAATATTTAACACACATCCTGGAGCTGTCGGCATGAGGGTGGCCTGGCTGGGGCTGCGACTGTAGCTGTGTCAGCGTGTTATGATGCCGTCTCGTACCAACCTGGATACAGGAATCCCCAGTAGTAAAGTGAAATACTCAAGGCTCTCTAATACAGACGACAGCTACATTGACCTTCAGTTTAAGAAAAGCCCTCCTGGGCTTCCCTGGTGGCACAGTGGTTAAGAATCCATCTGCCAATGCAGGGGACATGGGTTTGAGCCCTGGTCCGTGAAGATCCCACATGCCTTGGAGCAACTAAGCCCCCGTGCCACAACTACTGAGCCTGCACTCTAGAGCCTACGAGCCACACCTACTGAGCCTGAGTGCCACAACTACTGAAACCCACGTGCCTAGAGCCCATGCTCCACAACAAGAAAAGGCCGGCAACGAAGAGTAACCCCCGCTCGCCACAACTACAGAAAGCCCATGTGAAGCAACAGAGACCCAACGCAGCCAAAAATAAAAATAAATAAACTTATAAAGTTTCCTTCTAGCTCTTCTTTATATGCATATATGATTTGTGATTCTAGTTATAGTCAGAGTATAAATATATACTAAAGCAAAGTAAACATTTAGACACTTAAGACTCTTTGGCAATCGCAATTAGATTCTATTCTGATATACCGTCTGTCATGAAAGATATTTAATAACACTTTCACACAATCAAGCAGTCCCTAGAATTTTCAGAAATAAACCACCAAATCAAAAAGTAACAGCAATGCACCCATTACAATTGACAAAATCCAGAACACTGACACACCAAATGCTGGCAAAGACGTAAAGTGATGTAAAATTTCAGTCATTGCTGTTGGGAATCCAAAATACTACAGCCTCTTTGAAAGACAGTTTGGCGCTTCTTATAATACCAAACATACTCCAAAACAAACAAACAAACAAACAAAAAACATACTTTTAACCATACGATCCAGCAACTGCACTCCTTGGTATTTACCCAAATGAGCTGAAAACTTATGTCCACACAGAAAACTGCACAAGGATATTTATAGTAGCTTTTATTCATAATTGCCAAAACTTGGAAGCAACAAATATGTCCTTCAGCAGCTGAATGGATAAACTGTGGCACATCCACACAATGCAATATTATTCAATACAAAAAAGAAATGAGCTTTCAAGCCGTGAAAAGACATGGAGGAAACTTAAATGAATATTACTAAGTGAAAGAAGCCAATCTGAAAAGGCTATACACTCTATGATTCCAATTATAAGACATTCTAGAAAAGGCAAAACCATGGAGACAAAAATAAATAAATAACTAAAATTTTAAAACAGTGGTTGCCAAGGAGAAGAGGGAGGGAGAGATGAACAAGTGAGCCCTAATGTAAACTATGGTCTCTGGGTGATAATGATGTGCCAGTGTAGGTTCATCTATTGTAACAAATGTACCGTTCTGGAGGGGATATGGAGAATAGAGGAGGCTGTGCCTATGTGGGAGCAGGAAGTATATGAGAACTCTCTGTACTTTCTGCTGTAAACTTAAAACTGCTCTAAAAAAATTAAATCTATTTACATTTTTTAAAAAGTAACAGTACTGTGTTTCAGTGATCTTAGCTACTATAAAGAAAATTAAATGCACGTTTTCATATCAGGAGACATATGTGGTCAAAAGAAAAATTTTAGTCTCTCTTTTTTTTTTGGCTGCATTGGGTCTTTGTTGCTGCACACGGGCTTTTTCTTCCTCTAGCTGCAGCAAGCGGGGGCTACTCTTCGTTGTGGTACGCGGGCTTCTCACTGCAGTGGCTTCTCTTGTTGCAGAGCACGGGCCCTAGGCGCGTGGGCTTCAGTAGTTGTGGCTCTTGGGTTCTAGAGCGCAGGCTCAGTAGTTGTGGCATATGGGCTTAGTTGTTCTGTGGGATGTGGGATCTTCCCAGACCAGGGCTCGAACCCATGACCCCTGCATTGGCAGGCGGATTCTTAACCGCTGAGCCGCCAGGGAAGTCCCTTAGTCTTGTTTTTTAAGGGGAACGGGAGACAGAGTTGTTTCGCCAGAGCGGACGCTGTTAACCTACTTCTTTAGTCAAAAGGTAAGAACAAGCCAGTATTGCCGCTCAAACACATGTCCAACTCCCGTTCTGTTTACTGCTTGCTCTCCCTGTGCAAAAAACAACTTGGATTTGGTAGACTTCAGAATGAGGACATTCCACAGGTTTTGATTATGTGAATCTGAAAATGTCAAATTCATTAGCTAAAAGATTCTGATGGCTATTAATTTCTCAAGAAGTAGTTTATACATAAACTAAACAGTAAGCATGAAGATTAATTTCCTCTTCAAACATGAATAACAATTTATGTCTCCCCTAAATTCACATGTTGAAGCCCTAACCTCCAATGCGATGATCTGCAGATGGGGCCTTTGGGAGGTAATTAAGGTTAGATGAGGTGATGAGGGTAGGGCCCTCATAATGGAATTAGTGCCTTTATAAGACAAGACACCAGAGAGTTTATCCTCTCTCTCCCTGCATGCATGCACAAAGAACAGTTTTTGTGAGCACACAGTGAAATGGCAGTACCTGTAAGCCAAAAAAGGACTCAGAATGAAACCTACCTTGCTGGCACCTTGATCTTAGACTTCCCAGGCTCCAGAACTGTGAGAAATAAATTTCTATTGTTTAAGCCTCCCAGTTTATGGTATTTTGTTATGGTGGCCAAAGCAGGCTAAGACATAGTGGAAACTAAAAGCAATTCTAATGGCTTGCCCCAATTAGAGCCTGATCCAAACCAATGACTCAGGCCCAATACTTCCAGATTTATACCCATTAATTTTTTTTTAATTTTTAAATTTATTTTTGGCTGCGTTGGGTCTTCATTGCTGCGCGTGGACTTTTTTCTCTAGTTGCAGCGAGTGGGGGTTACTCTTCGTTGTGGTGCGTGGGCTTCTCATTGTGGTGGCTTCTCTTGTTGTGGAGCACTGGCTCTAGGCATGTGGGCTTCAGTAGTTGTGGCTCTCGGGCTCTAGGGTGCAGGCTCAGTAGTTGTGGCGCACAGGCTTAGTTGCTACACGGCATGTGGGTTCTTCCCAGATCAGGGCTCAAACCCGTGTCCCCTGCATTGGCAGGCAGATTCTTAACCACTGAGCCACCAGGAAGTCCCCCCATTAATTTTTTTTTTTTTTTTTGCAGTACGCGGGTCTCTCACTGTTGTGGCCTCTCCCATTGCGGAGCACAGGCTCCGGACATGCAGGCTCAGCAGCCATGGCTCACGGACCTAGCCGCTCCATGGCATGTGGGATCTTCCCGGACCGGGGCACAAACCCGTGTCCCCTGCATCAGGGGATTAAAATAAAATAAATAAACACTTCAATTCTGATTAAAATAAATACTTCAATTCTGCATTACCTGTCATCCAGTCTACCTACCTAGTCAGAGAAAATTAATGACTATGACTAACCTGATGGAGTGTTAAAAGGGTTTACAATTTAATAATGAAAAAATCTTGACAGATATTCTATGTAAAGTGGTATTTTCTGTTTCAAGTCCACTAATCAAGCCAGCTTTCAAATCTTAATATTCTAAATGCCTGAAAGAACAGCGTAGTATCTGCTTCTGCAAAGATCTCTTGAGGCTAGATATCTTGGAAGCAATTTGCTGCTTTCTATATTATCCTAGTCTAATTTCAGAACATTATATTAGGATTATATTAAATTACACTGTTACTCAACAAAAAGATCTACAATTTTAGTGATTCTGGAACAAATTAAGATGGTTAATTCAGAAATCATGCAAAGTCAATAGTGATTCTATGAATTTGATTCTAATCATTTTCCTCCAAACAGATGTTTACCCCCACCTTAACCTTCTCCTACATAGGTAATATACAATCTTTGGCCAGATGTCTATACGGGATCTTTAAAAGTAATTATAGTTAATAGTATCTCTGGAATTGCTCCACATTTGTTTATTTTAATCAAATTCAAGTTGCATAAAACTGCAAAAGGGGAAAAAATTAAACTTCACAAACTTTTGAAAGATAATAAAATAGCCACAAAGCTACAAAAAATAGGAGGGAAACAGAACCAAAAAAACAGACTAAGAATTTAAGATTCTGTCTTCAGGGCAAATCTTTAGAATACTTCCTGCATTGGCCCAGATTCCTACAAAAAAATAATCCCATGTCATTGTTAAACACCAAAAATTACCAAGTTTTCTAATGTCATAATATGAAACATTATAAGCCAAGACCTGGTCATTTTCTGTATTAAAAAGCCTATAGGGACTTCTCTGGTGGCGCAGTGGATAAGAGTCCACACTCCCAATGCAGGAGGCCCAGGTTCAATCCTTGGTCAGGGAACTAGTTACCACATGCATGCCGAAACTAAGAGTTCACATGCCACAAATAAGGAGCCCACGAGCTGCAACTAAGGAGCCCACCTGCCACAACAAAGACCCGGCAAAACCAAATAAATAAATATATATATATATATTTTTAAAGGCTATAAACCTAATTATTATCTCCTACATTTTTTCTTGTGCAGTCTGCTATTAAAGTGGTAACAAATATAATTTTCAAGTCCAAACACTCTACAGAACACATTATAAGAAAAAAATTGTAAAGTTAAATAAGGGTTCAAAAAAACCTAATTTTCCAGTTTGTACCTATATAATTAAGAAAACATTGTAAGTTAATAAAAGAACAAAGGAAGCAGTAGCACTGCCAATTTTGGACAGCTTCTTAGATACCAAGATGAAAAAAATTCATGCAAAACAGGTAAGTAAACCGATGTTCACAGCAGCACTATTTATAATTGGCAAAGTATGGAAGCAACCTAAGTGCCCATCAACAGATGAATGGATAAAGAAGATGTGGTATATACATATGTGTGTGTACACACACACACACACACACACACACACACACACTGCAATACCACTCAGCCATAAAAAAGAATGAAATTTTGCCATTTACAGCAACACAGATGGACTTGGAGGGCATCATGCTAAGTGAAATAAGTCAGACAGAGAAAGACAAATACTGTATGATATCACTTATACGTGGAATCTAAAAAATAGAACTAGTGAATAAAACAAAAAAGAAGCAGATTCACAAATACAGAGAATAAACTAGTTGTTACCAGTGATGTGAGGGAGAAGGGGCAAAATTAGGGTAGGGGGGAAAAAGGGGGGTATTATGGGATTATATGAAATCGTGTGTGAAACTTTTGAAAACTGTAAAGAACTATAGAATTACAGGGCTTCCCTGGTGGCGCAGTGGTTGAGAATCTGCCTGCCAATGCAGGGACACAGGTTTGAGCCCTGGTCTGGGAAGATCCCACATGCCACAGAGCAACTGGGCCCGTGAGCCACAACTACTGAGCCTGCGCGTCTGGAGCCTGTGCTCTGCAACAAGAGAGGCCGCGACAGTGAGAGGCCCGCGCATCGTGATGAAGAGTGGCCCCCACTCGCTGCAACTAGAGAAAGCCCTCACACAGAAACGAAGACCCAACACAGCCAAAAATAAATAAATTAATTAATTAATTTTTTTTTTTTTTTGACGGTTTAGGGTATAGTTTATTGTACAACAAAGCTTTTTTTTTTTTCCTTGCGTTATGCGGGCCTCTCACTGTTGTGGCCTCTCCCATTTGCGGAGCACAGGCTCCGGACGCGCAGGCTCAGTGGCCATGGCTCACGGGCCCAGCCGCTCCGCGGCATGTGGGATCTTCCCGAAAAGGGGCACGAACCCGCGTCTCCTGCATCGGCAGGCGGACTCTCAAGCACTGCGCCACCAGGGAAGCCCAATTAATTAATTTTAAAAAAAGAACTATAGAATTTAAAGAATCTTTCATTCAATAAAAGAAAAACAAAAAACAATGTGTGCACGCATGTGTGCGCGCACACACACACACACACAAACCAGGTAGGTAAAGAAAGATAAAGCAAACTCATCAATCACCCCTCCCCTCAAAATAAGGCTAGGTTGGTTTAATACTAAGAAACAATGACCAACGGATATATTTACGTAACACTTTAATGCTTCTATAAATGACTAAACTCAAGAATTTAACACATTTTAAACGATTACAAATGTTTATCTCGAGAATTATAATTAAAGATAGAAAATATATTTCTGAGTGAACCCAGGATTTTCTCTACTAAAAATCTTTTAGGCTGAGGATTTCCTCTATTCAATGGAGAAGCAAAGAGTGATTTGGATCTGTTGTTAAGTGGCTATTTATGCCACAAGGAGAGCACCTAATGTTCAGGGTGCTTCCAAATTATACTCTTTACTACTAGAAGTTCATAGTTACTAACTGGCTTTCATTCTGCCAAGTTACTTTTACCCGATAACTTACTCATCTTCTATGTTTTTCCCATTTGGGATAGGACTTCTGTCTCTGTCAGCAAGTGGAAAAAAAAAATCCATGATGAGGTACAATGAAAGTTTCCTCCTATTAAGCACTCCAAGCAAGACATTAGCCTCTAACTTCATGGAGAAAGAATTTTGCCTTTTCAAAAAGAACATTTTGTGGCCAGCTCAGGGATGTAAGTGTGGGAAAGTCTCCAAAAGCAATTACAAAATTTTAAAAATACCCCTTCTTCCCTTTCTCTTGACAGACCATAAAGCCTTCTCTTGGGAAAGAGCACGTGATTAGTGTAGTATCCAAACCAAGTACTTAAATTAATATTTATGTTAAAAAAATACTGTACAAATTAATATTTATGTAAAAAAAAATACTGTGGGACTTCCCTGGTGGTGCAGTGATTAAGAATCCACCTGCCAATGCATCAAACACAGGTTCGATCCCTGGTCCAGGAAGATCCCACGTGCCACAGAGTAACTAAGCCTGTGCGCGACAACTACTGAACCTGCGCTCCAGAGCCCGTGAGACACAACTACTGAGCCTGCGTGCCACATCTACTGAAGCCCGCACACTGCAACTACTGAGCCCACGTGCTGCAACTACTGAAGCCTGCATCCTAAGCCTGTGCTTGCAACAAGAGAAGCCACCACAATGAGAAGCCCGTGCACCACAACAAACAGTAGCCCTTGCTCACTGCAACTAGAAAAAGCCCGTGAGCAGCAACAAAGACCCAATGCAGCCAAAAAAAAAAAAGAAAGAAAGAAAGAAACAGAATTGCTTAGAGGTCATCTTTTATTATAACCAGAGCCCCACTACCAGATTAAGTTCATAGGTCTGCAATAGGAGACACAGTCCTGACCCTGTGTAAATATAAATGACTTAATAATAAAGGAAAAATAAGAACAAGAGAAAAGAGATAGGTTCAAGATGGTGGAGCGTAAGGACATGCACTCACTCCCTCTTGCGAGAGCACTGGAGTCACAGCTAACTGCTGAACAATCATCGACAGAAGACACTGGAACTCACCAAAAAAGACACCCCACATCCAAAGACAGAGGAGAAGCCGCAATGAAAAGATAGGAGGGGTGCAATCACAGTAAAATCAAATCCTATAGCTGCTGGGTGGGTGACTCACAAACTGGAGAACACTTATACCACAGAAGTCCACCCAGTGGAGTGAAGGTCCTGAGCCCCACGTCAGGCTTCCCAACCTGGGGGTCCGGCAATGGGAGAAGGAATTCCTAGAGAACCAGACTTTCTCTAGGGATTTAATTGCTGGACTTCAACAGGACTGGGGGAAACAGAGACTCCACTCTTGGAGGACTAGAGGGATTTGATTGAAGGCTAGAGGGATTTGATTGCTGGACTTCAACAGGACTGGGGGAAACAGAGACTCCACTCTTGGAGGACACACACAAAATAGTGTGTGCACTGGGACCCAGGGGAAGGAGCAGTGACCCCATAGGAGACTGAACCTGACCTACCTGCTAGTGTTGGAGGGTCACCTGCAGAGGCAGGGGGTGGCTGTGGCTCACTGTGGGGACAAGGACACTGGCAGCAGAAGTTCTGGGACGTACTCCTTGGTGTGAGCCCTCCCAGAGTCCGCCATTAGCCCACCAAAGAGAAGCAAAGGCTCCAGTGCTGGGTCACCTCAGGTCAAACAACCAACAAGGAGGGAACCCAGCCCCACCCATCACCAGACAAGTGGATAACAGTTTTACTGAGCTCTGCCCACCAGAGCAACACCCAGCTCTACCCACCATGAGTGCCTTCCATCAGAAGCTTGCACAAGCCTCTTACATAGCCTCATCCACTAGAGGACAGACAGCAGAAGCAAGAAAAACCACAATTCTGCAGCCTGTGGAAGGAAAAACACATTCACAGAAAGATAGACAAAATGAAAAGGCAAAGGACTTTGTACCATATGAAGGAACAAGATAAAACCCCAGAAAAACAACTAGATGAAGTGGAGATAGGTAACTTCCCAGAAAAAGAATTCAGAAATAATTATAGTGAAGATGATCCAGGACCTCGGAGAAAGGATGGAGACAAAGATCAGGATGCAAGAAATGTTAAACAAAGACCTAGAAGAATTAAAGAACAAACACCTAGAAGAATTAAAGAGCAAACAGAGATAAACAATACAATAACTGAAATGAAAAATACACTAGAGGGAATCAATAGTAGAATGACTGAGGCAGAACAGATAAGTGACCTGGAAGACAGAATGGTGGAATTCACTGCTGTGAAACAGAATAAAGAAAAAAAGAATAAAAAGAAATGAAAACAGCCTAAGAGACCTCAGGGACAACATTAAACACAACAACATTTGCTTTATAGGGGTCCCAGAAGGAGAAGAGAGAGAGAAAGAACTCGAGAAAATATCTGAAGAGATTATAGTCGAAAACTTCCCTAACACGGGAAAGGAAGTAGCCACCCAAGTCCAGGAAGTGCAGAGAGCCCCATACAGGATAAACCCAAGGAGAAACATGCTGAGACACACAGTAATCAAATTGTAAAAAATTAAAGACAAAGAAAAATTACTGAAAGCAGCAAGGGAAAAACGACAAATAACATACAAGGGAACTCCCATAAAGTTAACAGCTGATTTCTCAGCAGAAACTCTACAAGCCAGAAGGGAGTGGCAGGACATATTTAAAGTGATGAAAGGGAAGAAACTACAACCAAGATTACTCTACCAGGCAAGGATCTCATTCAGATTCGACAGAGAAATCAAAAGCTTTACAGACAAGCAAAAGCTAAGAGAATTCAGCACCACCAAACCTGTTCTACAACAAATGCTAAAGGAATTTCTCTAAGTGGGAAACACAAGAGAAGAAAAGGACCTCCAAAAACAAACCCATAACAATTGAGAAAATGGTAATAGGAACATACATATCGATAATTACCTTACACGTGAATGGATTAATTGTTCCAACCAAAAGACACAGGCTCGCTGAATGGATACAAAAACAAGACCCATATATATGCTGTCTACAAGAGATCCACTTCAGACCTAGGGACACATACAGACTGAAAAGTGAGGGGATATAAAAAGATATTCCATGCAAATGGAAATCAAAAGATAGCTGGAGTAGCAACACTCATATCAGATAAAATAGACTTTAAAATAAAGAATGTTACAAGAGACAAGGAAGGACACTACATAATGATCAAGGGATCAACCCAAGAAGAAGACATAACAATTATAAATATATACGCACCCAACACTGGAGCACCTCTATACAAAAGGCAACTGCTAACAGCTATAAAAGAGGAAATCAACAGTAACACAATAATAGTGGGGGACTTTAACACCTCACTTACACCAGTGGACAGATCATCCAAACAGAAAATTAATAAGGAAACACAAGCTTTAAATGACACAATAGACCAGATAGATTTAATTGATATTTATAGGACATTCCATCCAAAAGCAGCAGATTACACTTCCTTCTCAAATGCACACAGAACATTCTCCAGGATAGATCACATCTTAGGTCACAAATCAAGCCTCAGTAAATTTAAGAAAAGTGAAATCATATAAAGCATCTTTTCCGACCATAACACTATGAGATTAGAAATCAATTACAGGGGAAAAAATGTAAAAAACACAAACACAAGGAGGCTAAACAATTCATTACTAAAAAGCCAAGAGATCACTGAAGAAATCAAAGAGAAATCAAAAAATACCTAGACAAAAATTAAAATGAAAACACGATGATCCAAAACCTATGAGATGCAGCAAAAGCAGTTCTAAGAGGGAAGTTTATAGCAATAAAAGCCTACCTCAAGAAACAAGAAAAATCTCAAATAAACAACCTAACCTTACACCTAAGCAACTAGAGAAAGAAGAACAAACAAAACCCAAAGTTAGTAGAAGGAAAAAAATCATAAAGAACAGAGCAGAAATAAAGGAAATAGAAATGAAGAAAACAATAGCATAAATCAATGAAATAAAAGCTGGTTCTTTGAGAAGAGAAAATTGATAAACCTTTAACCAGACTCATCAAGAAAAAAAAAGGAGAGGACTCAAATCAATGAAGTTAGAAATGAAAAAGGAGAAATTACAACTGACACTGCAGAAATACAAAGGATCGTAAGAGACTACTACAAGCAACTCTATGCTAATAAAACGGACAACCTGGAAGAAATGGACAAATTCTTAGAAAGGTATAATCTTCCAAGACTGAACCAGGAAGAAACAGAAAATATGAACAGACCAATCACAAGTAATGAAATCGAAACTGTGATTAAAAATCGTCCAACAGGGCTTCCCTGGTGGCGCAGTGGTTGAGAGTCCGCCTGCTGATGCAGGGGACACGGGTTCGTGCCCTAGTCCGGGGGGATCCCACATGCTGCGGAGTGGCTGTTGGACGAAAAAATCGTCCAACAAATGTGATTTAAAATCTTCCAACAAACAAAAGTCCAGGACCAGATGGCTTCACAGGTGAATTCTATCAAACATTTAGAGAACAGCTAACACCCATCCTTCTCAAACTCTTCCAAAAAACTGCAGAGGGAGGAACACTCCCAAACTCATTCTATGAGGCCACCATCACCCTGATACCAAAACCAGAGATACTACAAAAAAAGAAAATTACAGACCAATATCACTGATGAATATGGATGCAAAAATCCTCAACAAAATACTAGCAAACAGAATCCAACAACACATTAAAAGGATCATACACCATGATCAAGTGGGATTTATCCCAGGGATGCAAGGATTCTTCAATATACGCAAATCAATCAATGTGATACACCATATTAACAAATTGAAGAATAAAAACCATATGATCATCTCAATAGATGCAGAAAAAGCTTTTGACAAAATTCAACACCCATTTATGATAAAAACTCTCCAGAAAGTGGGCATAGAGGGAACCTACCTCAACATAATAAAGGCCATATACGACAAACCCACAGCAAACATCATTCTCAATGGTGAAAAACTGAAAGCATTTCCTCTAAGATCAGGAACAAGACAAGGATGTCCACTCTCACCACTATTATTCAACATAGTTTTGGAAGTCCTAGCCACGGCAATCAGAGAAGAAAAAGAAATAAAAGGAATACAAATTGGAAAAGAGGAAGTAAATCTGTCACTGCAGATAACATGATACTACACATAAAGAATCCTAAAGATGCCACCAGAAAACTACTAGAGCTAATCACTGAATTTGGTAAAGTTGCAGGATACAAAATAAAGGCACAGAAATCTCTTGCATTTGTATACACTAACAATGAAAGATCAGAAAATTAAGTAAACAATCCCATTCACCACTGCAACAAAAAGAATACAATACGTAGAAATAAACCTACCTAAGGAGGTAAAAGACCTGTACTCCAAAAACTGTAAGACACTGATGAAAGAAATCAAAGGTGACACAAACAGATGGAGAGATATACCACGTTCCTGGATTGGAAGAATCAATATTGTGAAAATGACTATACTACCCAAAGCAATCTACAGATTCCATGCTATCCTTATCAAATCACCAGTGGCAATTTTTACAGAATTAGAACAAAAAAATCTTAAAATTTGTATGGAGACACAAAAGACCCTAAATAGGGGCTTCCCTGGTGGCGCAGTGGTTGGGAGTCCACCTGCCAGTGCAGGGGACATGGGTTCCTGCCCCAATCCGGGAAGATCCCACATGCCGCGGAGCGGCTGGGTCCGTGAGCCATGGCCGCTGAGCATGCGTGTCCAGAGCCTGTGCTCCGCAACAGGAGAGGCCACAGCAGTGAGAGGCCCGCATACCACAAAAAAAAAAAAAAAAAAAAAAATACCCCAAATAGGCAAAGCATTCTTTTTTTTTTTTTCTGCCAAAGCAGTCTTGAGGGAAAAAAACAGAGCTGGAGGCATCAGACTCCCTGACTTCAGACTATACCTCAAAGCTACAGTAATCAAGACAATATGGTACTGGCACAAAAAAAAAAGAAATATAAATCAACGGAACAGAATAGAAAGCCCAGAGATAAAGCCACACACCTATGGTCAACTAATCTATGATGAAGGAGGCAAGGATATACAATGGAGAAAAGACAGTCTCTTCAATAAGTGGTGCTGGGAAAACTGGACAGCTACATGTAAAAGAATGAAATTAGAACACACCCTAACACCATACACAAAAATAAACTCAAAATGGCTTAGAGACCTAAATGTAAGACCAGACACTATAAAACTCTTAGAGGAAAGCATAGGTAGAACACTCTTTGACATAAACCACAGCAAGATCTTTTTTGATCCACCTCCTAGAGTAATGGAAACAAAAATAAACAAATGGGACCTAATGAAACTTAAAAGCTTTTGCAAAGCAAAGGAAACTACAAACAAGACGAAAAGACAGCCCTCAGAATGGGAGAAAATATTTGCAATGAATCAACGGACAAAGGATGAATCTGCAAAATATATAAACAACTCATGCAGCTCAATACTAAAAAAACAAACAACCCAATCCAAAAATGGGCAGAAGACCTAAATAGACATTTCTCCAAAGAAGACATACAGATGGCCAAGAGGCACATGAAAAGCTGCTCAACATCACTAATTATTAGAGAAATGCAAGTCAAAACTACAATGAGGTATCACCTCACACCAGTTAGAATGGGCATCATCAGAAAATCTACAAACAACAAATGCTGGAGAGGGTGTGGAGAAACGAGACCCCTCTTGCACTGTTGGTGGGAATGTAAATTGATACAGCCACTATGGAGAACAGTAGGGAGGTTCCTTAAGAAGTAAAAGTAGAATTACCATATGACCCAGCAATCCCACTACTGGGCATTTATCCAGAGAAAACCATATTCCAAAAAGATACATGCAACCCAATGTTCATTGCAGCACTATTTACAATAGCCAGGTCATGGAAGCAACCTAAATGCCCATTGACAGATGAATGGATAAAGAAGATGTGGTACCTATATACAATGGAATATTACTCAGCCATAAAAAGGAACGAAATTGGGTCATTTGTAGAGACATGGATGGATCTAGAGACTGTCATACAGAGTGAAGTAAGTCAGAAAGAGAAAAACAAATATCATATATTAATGCATATATGTGTAACCTAGAAAAATGGTACAGATGAACCTGTTTGCAGGGCAGAAATAGAGATACAGATGTAGAGAACAAACATATGGACACTAAGGCGGGGAGAATGGTGGGAGTGGTGGTGGTGGTGGGATGAATTGGGAGATTGGGATTGCCATATATACACTAATATGTATAAAATAGATAACTAATAAGAACCTGCTATATAAAAAAGTAAATTAAATTCAAAAAGAACGAGAGAAAAGATAAATACTGCACTAGCTATACTAGGTCATAAGACCATTAAAGAACTGTTGGAAAGGCTGTAAAATGTACGATGAGAGATAACAGTTATAAAAGTTGAGGAAAAGAATATACAAATATATTTAATTATTTGCAGCTTCAAAGCAGAGCACATCTCAGTTATATAGGTGCTCAAAAGAAATACAACTCAGGGACTTCCCTGGTGGTGCAGTGGTTAAGAATCCGCTTGCCAATGCATTGATCACGGGTTCGAACCCTGGTCTGGGAAGATCCCACATGCCACGGAGCAACTAAGCCCGTGCACCACAACTCTTGAGCCTGGGCTCTAGAGCCAGCAGCCACAACTGCTGAGGCCCATGAGCCTAGAGCCTGTGCTCCGCAACAAGAGAAGCCACCGCAATGAGAAACCTGCCCCCCGCAAAGGAGAGTGGCCCCTGCTCGCTGCAGCTAGAGAAAGCCCGCGTGCAGCAACAAAGACCCAATGCAGACAAAAATAAAAATAAAATTAATAATTAATTTTATAAAAAGAAAAGTAGTATCTTCTATCCATAATAAGGCAAAAACTAGAAACTTCTCAAATCCCTAACAACAGTAGAATGAATAAGCATATTTTTTTGTGATATATTCAAACACTGGTGTATGCAGCAGGAGTTGGCAAATTTTTCCTATAAAGGGCAGACAGTAAGTATTTTAGGCTTTGCCAATCATCCTGTCTCTATTGCAATTACTTAATGCTGCCCTTGTAGAGCAAAAGCAGCCATACACTTTATTATGGACACTGAAACTTGAATTTCATATAATTTTCGTGTGCCACAAAAAATTCTTTTTCTTAAACCATTAAAAAAAGTAGAAACTATTCTTAGCTCACTGGCTATACAAAAAGAGGCAGGGGACCAGATTTAGCCTATGTGGCATAGTTTACTGACCCCTCCTCTACAGCAATAAGAATGAATGACTCTACAACTATATGCAATAATGCTGAATCTCATAAACATGTTGAGTGAAAGAAACCAGACACAAGAGTATGTACTATAAGATTCCATTTATATAAAGTTCACAAACAGGCAAAACTAAACTATGGTATTACAAGTTAGGAAAGTGCTTCCCTTGGAGGTGGGTGCCTAGTGACAGGAAGAGGGCATAAGGAGGGCTCCAGAGTGCTAGTAGTATTTGGTTTCTTGATCAGGGTGCTGGTTATATGGGTATGTTCAGTTTGTGAAAATTCATTAAGCTGCACACATGTGATTTGTATACCTTTCTTTATGTATGCTATATTCAATTAACAAGTGTCTGAAAATAAAATTTAAGTGTTCTTTCTAGGGAACTAGCTGAAAAGCCAGAAAAGATACAGAGATCCACTGACTTTAGGGACAGATAATTAAAGAGATCTAAAGAAGAGTACATCTCATGTATGATATATGTATAGGAGTGGAATCCTCAATAGAAAAATTAAGTCACTTTATATCTCTATACCAAGAAATTTATTATATACCAAGCAAATCTGGATGGTAAAAAAATAACATACTAGGAGATTTCATTCTAAACATCAAATTTATATAAGATTAATATGTTAACATCTATCACCTTGATTTTAAGTAAAATCTAGTGGTTTTCTTAAAAGAAAATCAAAGATACTAATGATTTAAGATTCATTATCCCAGGGAAGTGTCTGTCATTGACTTTAATGGATCAAAAAAGATTATTAGAGGTGAAGGGGAGGAAGTACATAAAAAATGAATACATTTTCTGCCACCATTCCTTTATGCACATACTCTTGTTTAGTGTCAGGAAATCACAGCCCCCCTTCAGTGTAAGGTTCAGGAGGCAGGAAAATTGTCAGTTTGGTTCATTCACATTTCCAGTGCCAGGCACAGGACCTGGCACATAGCAGGTACTCAATAAATGTTTGTTTGAATAAACAAACATATTTTAAATAAATGATAAATGATTTGTAAATGTTTGATTATTTCTTAATAATCAAATATAATATATGCTATGTAATATATGCTCAGGAAAAACATATTGGAAATTTAAGGATTTCATAAATGGTAGCTTCTTTGTATAGAAATAGGTCTATAGGGACTTCCCTGGTGGTCCAGTGGTAAAGAATCTGCCTTCCAATGCAGGGGACGTGGGTTCGATCCCTGGTCAGGGAACTACGATCCCACATGCCACGGGGAAACTAAGCCCATGAGCCATAACTACTGAGCTCGTGTACCTCGACTACAGAGCCCACGCGCTCTGGACCCCACACGCCACAATTAGAGAGAATCCCGCACGCTGCAATGAAGAGTCCGTGCGTGGCAACAAAGATCCCACGTGCCACAACTAAGACCCGTCACAGCCGAAAGGAAGGAAGGAAGGAAGGAAGGAAGGAAGGAAGGAAGGAAGGAAGGGAGGAAGGAAGGGAGGGAGGGAGGGAGGGAGGAAGGGAGGGAGGAAGGGAGGGAGGAAGGAAGGGAGGAAGGAAGAACGCTATAGAAAATTGTGGAAGAAATCAGATGTCATGACAGAGAACAGTATCTTTCAGAGATAATCCCATACTGGCATATAAAAACATTAAATTTAATCATATATACAACACACATAACACAACCCATACCAAAATTTCTACAATTTAGTATCATATGGCTTTCTTTTTAAAAAAGGAACTAGTTGAAACATAAATTTTTTTTTTTTTTTTTTGCGATATGTGGGCCTCTCACTGTCGTGGCCTTTCCCGTTGCCGGACGCGCAAGCTCAGCGGCCACGGCTTACAGGCCCAGCCGCTACGCGGCTCACGGGCCCAGCCGCTACGCGGCATGTGGGATCCTCCCAGACCGGGGCACGAACCCGTATCCCCTGCATCGGCAGGCGGACTCTCAACCACTGCGCCACCAGGGAGGCCCGAAACATAAATTTTTATTAAAGATGAACCTTAATGGAAGTTAAAATTTATAAAAATTACATTCTAAGTTAAAACAAAGCCAAAAGAAGTACGTGTTTTACTATGACCAAAACCCCCTGACTTTTTATATTTCTGTAGTTTATAAGGATTATAAACTAGGATCCATTCTAGCAGAACATATTATTTATGCCTTTCTTAAGGCATTTACCATATAATATAGGATTCTTTAAGACATGGACTATCACATTCACCTTTGTGTACAGAGCAGGGTATAGCACATTAGGAACTCAATAAATACAGTTGTCCCTTGGTGTCCACAGATCACAGATGCTCAAGTCTCTTATATGAAATGGCATAGTACAGTTGTCCTTCTGTATCCTCTGATGCAGAAGCCACGAATAAGCATGGGACTGACTGTATTTGATAGGTAAATCAAAGATAGAAATTTTCTTTAAAAATATCCCTACCCAGGAACTCCTTCAACCCAAGTCAAGTCAAGAATAGTTGCTTTGAGATAGGAGAACCAAAAAAAGGTCTTCAATTAATATGCATTTTACTCTAAACGAAGAAAGAAAGGAAAAAAACTTACAGAACACCTCATTACAGGTCATTTGAGCCTATTCACATAATCTGCAAATTCTAGCTGGTAATGTGCAGTTGCTGCTTTATCATGTGATGTCCAGTGACATAAAAAATATAACATCAAATAGTTGTTTGCCAATCCTTCAGAGAAGTAGGAATACATCTCATGAGTTATTATCTTAATTCCCAAAAGTGAGAGAGGGGCAAGATAGGGGTTGGGGATTAATAGGTACAAACTATTATGTATAAAATAAATAAGTTACAGGATATATTGTACAACACAGGGAATATAGCCAATATTTTATAATAACTATAAATAGAGTATAACCTTTAAAAATTGTGAATCACTATGTTGTACACCTGTAACTTATATAATACTGTACATCAACTATATCTCAGTTAAAAATATATTATAAAAATAAAATTAAATTTTTAAAAACCATCAATGAAATTAGTAAAATTTACTTACACAAAACCTAAAGAACTATAGCAAAAGGAATCTGTTTAGAGGTTTAAGTTTTCCAGAAAATGATATTACTAAATTCAATATATCAAACCAAATATTTAGACTTCTTTTGGATAAGAAATTCTTATTTTTGAGTAGCCAACTTTGTTTTCTGAACTAGAACAATTAAAAAGAAAGAACATTTTAAACATTACGTTGTTTCCAACATATCTTATCAGTGTTACTAGCAAGCCAATATTCTACTGCCATCTAAAGTAGAAAAAGAGAATTACTGCTTATAGTTAAGACAGAAGACAAATGAATCCTGAAAATATGATAGAATAAGTCAAATGTTTTCAGTCTATCCTATTCATGTCTCCTGATCTAAACATTTTAAGACCAGATATTTTACATCCATTTTTTATACTCAAGTTAATTTCTTATTATTTAATATTTACTGTCCAAAACGTATACAGGTGAAGTTCGTTCTTAAACTGACTCAAGTATCAAAAATATACTGCTTTACATACTTTTCTTCATTTGTAAAGAAAGGCCAATACCAAATTTTAAAATATCTTACACAGTAAAATTTTTTATCATTATATAATAAATCCAAAAACTCTACTTCAGAGACAAGAAAGCTCAATATTTAAAAACATTATGGCTTTTTCACAACTGGCTTTTCCACTGCATATATGCCACAAGATAAATTTCAAAAGAAAAGCTAGTAAAACAATTCTTTGACAACAATAACAAAATCACTAATGGGCAGTGACCTCGAGTCATTTTGTAAACTTGATACCAAATTCACTTTTAAGCCTCTGCTTTTACCATATGTACTTTCCACAAAAGTTTCCAGGTTATTGGGGCTTCCCTGGTGGCACACTGGTTAAGAATCTGCCTGCCAATGCAGGGGACACGGGTTCAAGCCCTGGTCCAGGAAGATCCCAGATGTTGTGGTGCAAATAAGCCCATGCACCACAACTAATGAGCCTGCGCTCTAGAGCCTACAAGCCACAATTACTGAAGCCTGCGCCACAACTACTGAAGCCCACACGGCCTAGAGCCCTCACACTGCAACTACTGAGCCCATGCGCCACAACTACTGAAGCCCACGCACTCTAGGGCCCGTGTGCCGCAACTACTGAGCCAGTGTGCTGCAACTACTGCATGCCTAGATCCTGTGCTCCAGAATAAGAGAAGCCACTGCAATAAGATGCCCGCTCACCACAACGAAGAGTAGCCCACGCTCACTGCCACTAGAGAAAGCCTGTGCGCAGCAGTGAAGACCTAACACAGCCAGAAGAAAAAAATACATATTCAGAAATATAGAGTCAAATTTTTTAAAAGCCAAATGCAGAAAATTATGTATTGTATGCTCCCCCTTGTTTTTTTTGTGTTTTTTTTTTTTTTGCGGTACGCGGGCCTCTCACTGTTGTGGCCCCTCCTGTTGTGGAGCACAGGCACCAGATGCGCAGGCTCAGCAGCCATCACTCACTGGCCCAGCCACTCCACAGCATGTGGGATCCTCCCGGACCTGGGCACGAACCCGTGTCCCCTGCATCGGCAGGCGGACTCTCAACCACTGCGCCACCAGGGAAGCCCCTCCTCCTTGTATTTTAAAAAAGAGAGGAGAGGCTGGTGGTGATGGGGTTGTGGACATTCTACCCCAAATTATGGCACCTTGGCATATTGAATATCTTAAGGTGAAGTAATTTAAGAAAAGGAAGAGGAGGAAAGTCACCCTGACCTCCTCACCAACCTTCTCCCCCAAATAGGTCATAAAACCCTCATGTGAGACGTGCCCTCACTATACACAGAGGAATGGAACATCCATTCTTATCTCACAAAACAAAGGAATGCCAAGAAGAAGCCTACAAACAGGCCTTGCTAAATTCCCTCAGTTTACTACAATTACTTCATATTCTTTAACCTAACCTATTTCTCCATGAACTGTCCACTCTTCATCAAACATATCATAAAATACTCAGGTCTGTTTCTTTGGGTTTTCATTTCCTTCTGAAGGCTCCCCTGTCACATAAAACTTATATTAAACAAATTTGGACACTTCTCGGGGCTTCCCTGGTGGCGCAGTGGTTAAAATCTGCCTGCCAATGCAGGGGATACGGGTTCGAGCCCTGGTCCGGGAAGATCCCACGTGCCACAGAGCAACGAAGCCCATGCGTCACAACTACTCAGCCTGTGCTCTAGAGCCCACAAGCCACAACTACGGAAGCCCACGCACCTAGAGCCCCTAGTTTTCCAGAAAATGATATTACTAAATTCAATATATCAAACCAAATATTTAGACTTCTTTTGGATAAGAAATTCTTATTTTTGAGTAGCCAACTTTGTTTTCTGAACTAGAACAATTAAAAAGAAAGAACATTTTAAACATTACGTTGTTTCCAACATATCTTATCAGTGTTACTAGCAAGCCAATATTCTACTGCCATCTAAAGTAGAAAAAGAGAATTACTGCTTATAGTTAAGACAGAAGACAAATGAATCCTGAAAATATGATAGAATAAGTCAAATGTTTTCAGTCTATCCTATTCATGTCTCCTGATCTAAACATTTTAAGACCAGATATTTTACATCCATTTTTTATACTCAAGTTAATTTCTTATTATTTAATATTTACTGTCCAAAACGTATACAGGTGAAGTTCGTTCTTAAACTGACTCAAGTATCAAAAATATACTGCTTTACATACTTTTCTTCATTTGTAAAGAAAGGCCAATACCAAATTTTAAAATATCTTACACAGTAAAATTTTTTATCATTATATAATAAATCCAAAAACTCTACTTCAGAGACAAGAAAGCTCAATATTTAAAAACATTATGGCTTTTTCACAACTGGCTTTTCCACTGCATATATGCCACAAGATAAATTTCAAAAGAAAAGCTAGTAAAACAATTCTTTGACAACAATAACAAAATCACTAATGGGCAGTGACCTCGAGTCATTTTGTAAACTTGATACCAAATTCACTTTTAAGCCTCTGCTTTTACCATATGTACTTTCCACAAAAGTTTCCAGGTTATTGGGGCTTCCCTGGTGGCACACTGGTTAAGAATCTGCCTGCCAATGCAGGGGACACGGGTTCAAGCCCTGGTCCAGGAAGATCCCAGATGTTGTGGTGCAAATAAGCCCATGCACCACAACTAATGAGCCTGCGCTCTAGAGCCTACAAGCCACAATTACTGAAGCCTGCGCCACAACTACTGAAGCCCACACGGCCTAGAGCCCTCACACTGCAACTACTGAGCCCATGCGCCACAACTACTGAAGCCCACGCACTCTAGGGCCCGTGTGCCGCAACTACTGAGCCAGTGTGCTGCAACTACTGCATGCCTAGATCCTGTGCTCCAGAATAAGAGAAGCCACTGCAATAAGATGCCCGCTCACCACAACGAAGAGTAGCCCACGCTCACTGCCACTAGAGAAAGCCTGTGCGCAGCAGTGAAGACCTAACACAGCCAGAAGAAAAAAATACATATTCAGAAATATAGAGTCAAATTTTTTAAAAGCCAAATGCAGAAAATTATGTATTGTATGCTCCCCCTTGTTTTTTTTGTGTTTTTTTTTTTTTTGCGGTACGCGGGCCTCTCACTGTTGTGGCCCCTCCTGTTGTGGAGCACAGGCACCAGATGCGCAGGCTCAGCAGCCATCACTCACTGGCCCAGCCACTCCACAGCATGTGGGATCCTCCCGGACCTGGGCACGAACCCGTGTCCCCTGCATCGGCAGGCGGACTCTCAACCACTGCGCCACCAGGGAAGCCCCTCCTCCTTGTATTTTAAAAAAGAGAGGAGAGGCTGGTGGTGATGGGGTTGTGGACATTCTACCCCAAATTATGGCACCTTGGCATATTGAATATCTTAAGGTGAAGTAATTTAAGAAAAGGAAGAGGAGGAAAGTCACCCTGACCTCCTCACCAACCTTCTCCCCCAAATAGGTCATAAAACCCTCATGTGAGACGTGCCCTCACTATACACAGAGGAATGGAACATCCATTCTTATCTCACAAAACAAAGGAATGCCAAGAAGAAGCCTACAAACAGGCCTTGCTAAATTCCCTCAGTTTACTACAATTACTTCATATTCTTTAACCTAACCTATTTCTCCATGAACTGTCCACTCTTCATCAAACATATCATAAAATACTCAGGTCTGTTTCTTTGGGTTTTCATTTCCTTCTGAAGGCTCCCCTGTCACATAAAACTTATATTAAACAAATTTGGACACTTCTCGGGGCTTCCCTGGTGGCGCAGTGGTTAAAATCTGCCTGCCAATGCAGGGGATACGGGTTCGAGCCCTGGTCCGGGAAGATCCCACGTGCCACAGAGCAACGAAGCCCATGCGTCACAACTACTCAGCCTGTGCTCTAGAGCCCACAAGCCACAACTACGGAAGCCCACGCACCTAGAGCCCATGCTCTGCAACGAGAAGCCACTGCAATGAAAAGCCTGTGCACCACAACAAAGAGTAGCCCCCACTCACCGCAACTAGAGAAAGCCCACACGCAGCAACGAAGGCAGCCAAAAATAATAAATTAATTAAATAAATTTATTTTTAAAAAAATTGTACACTTCTCTCCTGTCAATCTGTCTTTGTCAGTTTAAATTTCAGACCTGGCCAGGAATCCCAAGAGAGTCAAGGAAAAACTTCTTCCTTTCCTACATTGGCTAAATATAGGATAATGTCCATATCAAAACAAAACTCTTGGAAATTAAAAACATGATCTAATGAAAAATTCAATTAAAAGGCTAGAAAGGGGACTTCCCTGGTGGTCCAGTGGTTAAGACTCCACACTTCCACTGTGGGGGGCGTGGGTTCAATCCCTGGCCGGGGAACTAAGATACTGTATGATGTGTGGTGCAGCCAAAAAAGAAAAGGCTAGAAGGCAAAGTTGAGAAATCTACCAAACAGTAGAAGAAAAAAACAAATAAATGGAAAATAGATAAAATAAAAGAAAATTTGAGGATTCAGTCTAGAAGGTCTAACATTTGAAAAATCAGAGTGCTAGAAAGAGAATAGAGAAAAAAAGAGATAAGAAAATAACCAACCTAAATGTCCACTGACAGATGAATAGATAAAGAAATATGGTACATGAAGAAGATATGATACAACGGAATACTACTCAGCCATAAAAAAGAACGAAATAATGCCATTTGCATCAACATGGATGCAACTAGAGATTATCATACTAAGTGAAGTAAGTCAGAAAGAGAAAGACAAATACCATATGATATCACTTATATGTAGCAACTAATATGACACAAATGAACCTATCTATGAAACAGAAACACACTCATAGAGAAGAGACTTGTTTTGTGGTTGGCAAGGGGGAGGGCAGGTGGGGGAGGGATGGACTGGGAGTTTGGGGTTAGTGGATGCAAACTATTACATATAGAATGGGTGGATAACAAGGTCTACTGTATAGCACAGGGAACTATATTCAATGTCCTGGGATAAACCATAATGGAAAAGAATATAAAAGAGAATGTAGGGCTTCCCTGGTGGCGCAGTGGTCAACAATCCAGCTGCCAATGCATGGGACACGGGTTTGAGCCCTCGTCCAGGAAGATCCCACATGCTGCAGAGCAACTAAGCCCGTGCGCCACAACTATGAGCCTGTGCTCTAGAGCCCATAAGCCACAACTACTGGGCCCATGTGCCACAACTCCTGAAGCCTGTGCACCTAGAGCCCATGCTCTGCAACAAGAGAAGCCACCACAATGAGAAGCACACACACCTCAATGAAGAGTAGCCCCAGCTCACCACAGCTAGAGAAAGCCCACGTGCAGCAACGAAGACCCAAAGCAGCCAAAAATAAAATAAATAAATTTATTTAAAAAGAATGTGTATATATATATATATATATATATACACACACACACACACACACACACACATATATATGTATGTATAATTGAGTCACTTTGCTGTACAGCAGAAATTAACACAACATTGTAAAACAACTATACTTCAAGAAAAAGAAAGAAAAAAGAAAATAAAGTAGAAATACAACTTTTCCCAGAACTAAGGGTCATGAGTCTCCAGATTGAAAGGGCACACAGTAGCCCAAAGAATGAAATGAAAATCATACATCAATGACATTCGAGGAAATAAAGGATAAAGAGAAAATCCTAAAAGCTTCCAGAGAGAGAAAAAGACAAGTCACATTCAATAAAACAATGCCTTCAAAATTGTGACTCAATTATTCACAACCTAGAAATATCTTCTCAGCCAAACTAGCAATTAAGTGTGAGACTAGAATAAATATATCTTTTATGACTTAAAAAGAAAAAAATTACCTCTCATATATCCTTTCTTAAGGAGCTACTTGAGAACATGCTTCAGGATCTGAGAAGAGGCACAGTAAGTAAGCTGAGCCCCAGTGAGAAGATGGAGCTACTACAGCACACATCTTGGTCTGGTCAAGAGACACTCTGACAGCCAATACGGTCCCAAAGATCAAGGCAAGAAACTGAAAATGAGGTCCCAGAGCAGCCATATACTCATCCAGGAAAGACATTATCATGACTTTCATCAGCCATATTCATGAGAAACCTCAACCTTGGGACCAGGGCTAGACAACTAGGGGAAGTTAGTTCTGTGCTGTTTCTATCTTTTCTTTTTAGTCCACTATATCTAAAAAGTAAGACTGGGACTTCCCTGGTTTTCCAATGGTTAAGAATCCATCTTGCAATGAAGGGGACGCCAGTTCAAGCCCTGGTCAGGGAACTAAGATCCCAGATGCCGCGGGGCAACTAAGCCCACGTGCCACAACTAGAGAGCCCGAGAGCCGCAACTACAGAGTCCACGCACTCTGGACCCCATGTGCCACAACTAGAAAGGAGCCTGCACACCACAACGAAGAGCCCACATGCTGCAACTAAGACCCGATGCGGCCAAAAAATTTTAAAAAGTAGGACTTTTCCTCCCTTTTCTCTTTCTTTGTTCACGCTGTCAACTGGGCTAGGAGCTACTCTAAACTGCCTATAATTTACTTAAGTTGACACAGAGTACTCTGTGACTGCCTTTTCCAAATACCCCTAACCATTAGCTTAATACCTATATTCTCCTGGAGCTATCTGATCCACTGGAGCAGAGACTACAGCTGTGATGTTTATTGCTGTATCCCAAGCATAGTGCATGGTATATAATTAAGATGCTTAGGGAAGCCAGGTGGTGCCCAGGTTGGGCACCCACCCCCACCCCCATCTCCCAGAGGCCACTGAATCCCATCAAGTCTAAATTTGTTGAAATTTTTTGTTGGCCAATGACCAACTCTTTCCAAGCTGAGTTTTCTTCACTGTTACACAGGCCTAAGTATCTGTACGCTGTCTTTTATTTTACGTTTTAGGAGTCAGGTGAAGTAAATATAGAATATCTTCAATTAGTACCTCTAACAGAATTTCAATTTTTTTTAATACTTGCTGCTTAATGAAGATGGCTTTACTACTGCCCACCACGGGCCAAGCACTTCGTGAGGTTCTGGAGGATTTGTAAAAAGGACAACCAAGATGTATTGAAAATTTTACTACACTGGAGGAGTAAAGTAAACCATTTAGTTGGTGACGTTCCTTTCGTGGACTTGCTTACCGGCTCTAAATTAAATGAACACATTAAACACAATGGTGAAAATACCAATTAAAAAAGTCTACTCTCGGGCTTCCCTGGTGGTGCAGTGGTTGACAGTCTGCCTGCCGATGCAGGGGACACGGGTTCCTGCCCCGGTCCGGGAAGATCCCACGTGCCGCCGAGCGGCTGGGCCCGTGAGCCATGGCCGCTCAGCCTGCGCGTCCGGAGCCTATGCTCCTTAGCGGGAGAGGCCACAACAGTGAGAGGCCCGCATACCGAAAAAAAAAAAAAAGTCTACTCTCCATTAAAAAAATATGTATGCTTAATAAATATTTGTTGGATGAATAAATGTACAAAAATATTAATAATGGTCATGTCAGCAGATGATAGTGTGTGTTTTTACACATTTCAAATTTCTATACTTTCTTTAATAAAGTTAAATAATATTTACAATACAAATTATTAAGAGAAAGCATATATGTAGCTGAATGTTTGCAAAATTAAAAATTAAATTAAATCCAGCATACGTCACATGACCTATCCCCATTATAAGATATACAAAAACTGTATTACCACAGGTCTTTCCTTTCCAGTCAATCTAATTCTCAAAAAAATTATAAATTTTCATAGCTTCAAGAGAAGAGACAAAACCAGGTATTTAAAATATAAATATTTCAGGACTTCCGTGGTGGCGCAGTGGTTAAGAATCCTCCTGCCAATGCAGGGGACATGGGTTTGATCCTTGGTCCGGGAAGATCCCACAGGCCGCGAAGCAACTAAGTCCGTGCACCACAACTACTGAGCCTGCGCTCTAGAGCCCATGAGCCACAACTACTGAGACCGCATGCCACAACCACTGAAGCTCGTGTGCCTAGAGCCCACGCTCCACAACAAGAGAAGCCACTGCAATGAGAAGCCCACACACCACAATGAAGAGTAGCCCCCACTCGCCACAACTAGAGAAAGCCCGCGCGCAGCAATTAAGACCCAATGCAGCCAAATATAAATAAATAAAATAAATATTTAAAATAAATAAAATAAATAAAATACAAATATTTCTTAGTCTTTTACTACTTTAAATCTTAATATATGTTACTGATATTATTTTCTCAAATTTAAACCAGTTTTCATATGTTGACAGTAAAAACTCGATTCTCAAGTTTACATTAAATTTTATATTATTTTAAATTATATTAATAAACAAAAATTTTACATCCTCTGAATATGAAGAAAAATTCCAAGTTCAAATTATAACCATGTTTTACCAAGAACACACACTGAGTACTACAGAATTATTAAAGTTTTTTTTTTTTTTTATTTGCGGTACGCGGGCCTCTCACTGCTGTGGCCTCTCCCGTTGCGGAGCACAGGCTCCGGACGCGCAGGCTCAGCGGCCATGGCTCACGGGCCCAGCCGCTCCGCGGCATGTGGGATCCTCCCGGACTGGGGCACGAACCCGCGTCCCCTGCATCTGCAGGCGGACTCTCAACCACTGCACCACCAGGGAAGCCCAAAGCTTATTTTTTATTTACCACAAACCTCATGAGCATAAAGAACAAACTAGTGAAATTCCTCAAGAGGACATAAGAGCAAATAATCCCTATTTCCTAAATATTCCTATTTTAGATTTGAGTCAAGTAACCAACTTATAATTTACATACAATATTGTTTGCAAATACCAAACATTATGAATTTAAGAACATTCTGAAACAGGGGTCGACAAACTTTTTGTGTAAAGGTTTAGACAGTAAATATCTTAGGCTTTGAAGGCCACAAGATCTTTGTCACAACCACCCAACTCTGTTATTATAGTGGTGAAAGCTATCATAGGCAAGATGAAAATGAATGAGCATGTGGCCATGTTCCAATAAAAATGTATTTATAAAAAACGGGTTGCAGGCCAGATTCTCCCAGGGGCCATAGTTCGCTGACTCCTGATTATACCTTCCAGAGTATTATACCTTCCAGCTCTCCCCATACAGAAGTAGTGTAGGTTTTCTCTCTGTGCTTACCTTTTCAATGCCAATCTCCACATTTAAGCACTATCCATTCATTCACATTTTCTACAGATTTTTACTAAGTGCATATCACATGCCAGAAACAGTTTTAGGTGTTAGTGATAGAAAAGGAAAAAATAATAATAAAGTCCTGCCTTCTTAATGCTTACATTATAATAGGGGAGTCAACAAATAAGCTAATAAGTACATAATTTCAGTTAGTGCTAAGTATGAAGATAAGCAAAGCAGGGCAAAAAGAGTGGGGAGGAAGGGTGAGGCTCTTTGTATAGATCAGGGAAGACCTCATAGGAAATCACTTTTAAGTAGAGAATGAATGAAGTAAATGAACAATCCATGTGAATATCTGGGGGAAGAGCACTGCAGGCATATGGACAACTACCTGCAAAGGTCCTAAAGAAATTCAGAAAGCACCTACCAGGTTTTAAATAAAGACAAGATTAGTGTGGCTGGAATAAGACAATGAGATCAGAGAAATAGGTAAGGGGGAGATCACAAGGACTTGAAGGCTATGGTAAAAGGACTGGATCTTATTTGAAGTTTGAGGTGAAGCCATGAATATGGAATGGTTGAAAGCAGGAGAGTTAGTAGGTATGATATATGTTTTAAAAAGATCACTGGTTTATTTGTCAATTATATCTCAATAAAGTTGGGGGAAAAAAGAGGTTCACTGGTAGCTGTGCTGAGAATAGACTAGGAGGCAGAAGTGGAATAGGAAGGCCAATCTATAAGCTGTCACGTGTATTTGTAGACTTCTAAAACAGGATCTAGGGACTTCCCTGGTGGTCCAGTGGGTAAGGCTCCACGCTCCCAATGCAGGGGGCCCGGGTTCAATCCCTGGTCAGGGAACTACATCCCACATGCATGCTGCAACTAAGAGTTCACATGTTGCAACTAAAGATCCCGCACGCTGCAACGAAGATCCCACATGCTGCAACTAAGACCTGGCACAGCCTAAATAAATAAATAATAAATGAATATAAATAAATAAATAAATAAATAAAATAAGATCTAAACATTTTAAAATTTTAAATTATAGAGAAAATAGTATAAAATAAATAAGCAACAAGGATAGATTATACAGCACAGGGAAATACAGCCATTATTTTGTACTAACTTTAAATGGAGTATAATCTATAAAAATATTGAATCGCTATGCTGTATACCTGAAACATATATTGTAAATCAACTATAGTTCAATTAAAAAAAAAAAGGAGGGCTTCCCTGGTGGCGCAGTGGTTAAGAATCCGCCTGCCAATGCAGGGGCCATGGGGTCGAGCCCTGGTCCGGGGGGATCCCACATGCCGAGAAGCAACTAAGCCCGTGTGCCACAACTACTGAACTTGCACTCTAGAGCCCATGAGCCACAACTACTGAGCCCACGTGTTGCAACTACTGAAGCCCGCACGCCTAGAGCCCATGCTCTGCAACAAGAGAAGCCACCGCAACGAGAAGCCCGTGCACCGCGACGAAGAGTAGCCCCCGCTCGCCGCAACTAGAGAAAGCCCATGTGCAGCAACGAGGACCCAACGCAGCCAAAATTAAAAAATAAATTACTTTTAAAAAAAAGTACTACTAAAATATTTTTGGATTATTCTGTCAGTAGAGTATTTTTTGAGGAATAATAAAATACAACAAGAAGGAAACAATGTGGAAAGAATTAGTGACATATAAGAAAGTTAGATATATTAACCCACCCCTAATAAGTGGGAAAATTAATAGAAAACTTAGGTTTCCTTAATAATTAGTGATTTATTCCTAAGAGTCTGATACCATTTGATCACAGGTAACATTCAATTTTTCATGCATTTTTTAATAAAGGGATGCTACAACTATTGAGCCTGTGCTCTAGAGCCCACAAGCCACAACTACTGAAGCCTGTGCACCTAGAGCCTGTGTTCCACAACAAGAGAAGCCACCGCAATAAGAAGCCCGTGCACTGCAACGAAGAGTAGCCCCTGCTCACTGCAACTAGAGAAAGCCTGCGTGCCAGCAACAAGGACCCAATGCAGCCAAAAGTAAGATAAATAAAATAAATTTTTTAAAAAAGGAAAAAAAAATTATAGAGGGAAAGA
>NW_006791012.1:6572434-6580083 GCF_000442215.2 Lipotes vexillifer
AGAAATGGAAAAATTAACGTTTGATTGACAGAACTGAACAAAGAATTATATCAATAAACCAAAAAAATTCAATAGAATTTTCATCAAAAATTTTTGTTTAGGGACTTCCCTGGTGGTCCAGTAGGTAAGACTCTGCGCTCCCAATACAGGGGCCCGAGTTCGAACCCTGGTCGGGGAACTAGATCCCGCATGCATGTTGCAACTAAAGAGCCTGCATGCCACAACTAAGACCTGGCAGAGCCTAAATAAATAAATAAATATTTTTTAAAAAATTTTTTGTTTAACATGAGATTTCAGTGATGAAATATAATATCATCACCAACAGAGGGAAGTAGTGAGTACAGAACATAAGTGTACAACCTGTGATCCAGCTTCATAGTTAAAGATCCTTCTCTAGAACTCTAGTAAACTAGAATTAAGGAGCATACCCGCGAGGTTAACAGCAGGAGCAAGAAATAGAGAGTATGCAAACACATATCTACGAGAAGTTGAAATTACAAATGTGAGCAAAAAAAAAATTAGCTAAAAACGGCAGAGTAGGACTTCCCTGGTGGACCAGTGGGTAAGACTCCCAGCTCCCAATGCAGGGGGCCTGGGTTCGATACCTGGTTGGGGAATTAGATTCCACATGCATGCCACAACTAAAAAGAGCCCACATGCCACAACTAAAGATCCTTCATGCCACAGCTAAAGATCCCACATGCCGGGGCTTCCCTGGTAGGTGCAGTGGTTGAGAATCCACCTGCCAATGCAGGGGACACGGGTTCGAGCCCTGGTCTGGGAAGATCCCACATGCTGCGGAGCAACTATTTTCCCACAGAAGACATACAGATAGCCAACAGGTACATGAAAAGATGCTCTACATTACTAATCATCGGGAAATGTAAATCAAAACCACAATGAGAGGGACTTCCCTGGTGGTCCAGTGGGTAAGACTCCGAGCTCCCAACGCAGGGGGCCCGGGTTCGATCCCTGGTCTGGGAACTAGATCCCGCAAGCATGCTGCAACCAAAAAAAAAAAAAGATCCCACATGCCGTGATCCCGCAACTAAAGATCACGCGGGCCCCAACTAAAACCTGGCACAGACTAAATAAATAAATAAATAAATTTTTTTTTTAAAAAAGGCAGAGTATCTATATAGGATGTCATTTCCCTAACTAAACACACCACTCTCAATTCACTGATTTCACTGTTTCACAGGAGATACCAAAAAATAAAACTAAAGCAAGTGAACAGTCAGCTTCACGTATCTACAAGCAGATGAAGGGTTTGTCCTTTTGTGATCAACAGGCAAAGCTACAGAGGGTCAATATCCCAGCCAAGTAAGGTAGAAAAGCTCCAGTTCAAGTGGAAAACACGGACCAGTACAAATGTGAGCAATCAGTACACTACACCCAGGCAAGGAACATGAAGATTAGAGGGAAAGGCTACAGCTCAGGAAGCACCTGAACTTGAAACATGGGCTATGAATAAATGAATGCAGGCAGCTGGCAATAAGGAGATTATTAATGTGTACCCACTGCCCATTCCCTGCCGGGAGTTACACATCCCTCCTTCCCTTTCCTCCTATCCCTGTTGTCCCTTTTCATTTTCACTCTCTTTATAGAACTTGATGTTCTATAGATGATTGAAAGGTATGGCCACCAAATGACAACTGAGGTACTACTTCATTTTTATCCTCAGTTTTTTTCCCTCTGCTTAGACTCCTACATTTTTTTCTTTAGTATTTTTCCTCACTGCTTTTATTCTAGCCTGCATGTTGAATTCAAGATTGTTGAGACTCCACAGACAAAAGAAAAAACTGTTTTGACCCGTGCTCTCATAAATACGTGAAAACATATACCCTGCTCACTTCATACTCATTAGTATGACTACTATCAAAACACACACACACACACACACACACACACACACACACAGAAAATAACTGGTAAGGATGTGAAGAAATTGGAATTCTTGTACACTGCTGGTGGGAATGTAAAATGACACAGCTGCTGTTGAAAACAGAATGGCAGTTCCTCAAAAAATTAAAAACAGAATTACCATATGATCCAGCAATCCTGCTTCTGGGTATATACCCAAAAGAATTGAAAGCAGGGTTTCAAAGCAGTATTTGTACACCCGTGTTCATAGCAACATTATTCACAATAGCTAAAACAAGGAAGCAACGCAAGTGTCCACTGACAGGTGAATGGATAAGCAAAATGTGGTATATACATACCACATGGACTATTATTCAGCCTTAAAAAGTAAGGAATTTCTGACATATACCACAACATGGATGAACCTTAAAGACATTATGCTGAATGAAATAAGACAGTCACCATAAAGACAAATACAGTATGATTCCACCTATATGAGATACTTAGAGTAGTCAAAATCATAGAGACAGAAAGTAGAAGGGTGGGAGAGTGGTTTATAGGGAGTCACTGTTTAATGGTACAGAGTTTCAGTTTTACAAGATGAAAAGAGTTATAGATGCAGATGGTTGTGATGGATGCACAATATTATGAATGTATTTAATACCAATGAACTGCATATTTTAAAATGGTTAAGGTGATAAATTTTATGTTTTATGTACTTTACCAAAATTGTTTAAATTGAAGGGGAAAAAAATACCCTGCTAAAAATGCAGGAGTAAAGGTTAGTAGGAATAAAAAAGTTGGTTCACTTTTTCTTGCCTCCTACACCAATACTCCACATTGGGTATGGCCATGCATTGGTCAAATTGGGCTATTCACCATTTCTTGAAGCTGCTCCACGTTTTCCTGCCCCACCTCAGCTATATTCTTAGTCTAAATGCCCTATGTGGCTGCCCTGCATTTCAGTCTAAAATACTCTACAAGTTCTTCAAGCACAACAAAAATGGGGCTTCCCCGGTGGTGCAGTGGTTAAGAATCTGCCTGCCAATGCAGGGGACACGGGTTCGAGCCCTGGTCCGGGAGCAGGACACATATCGCGGAGCAACTAAGCCCGTGCGCCACAACTACTGAGCCTGTGCTCTAGAGTCTGCAAGCCACAACTACTGAGCCTGCGCACCACAAATACGGAAGCCGACGCGCCTAGAGCCCGTGCTCCGCAACGAGAAGCCACCGCAGCGAGAAGCCCGCGCACCGCAACGAAGCGTAGCCCCCGCTCGCCGCAACTAGAGAAAGCCTGCGTGCAGCAACAAAGACCCAATGCAGCTTTAAATAAATAATTAATTATTTGGGGGAAAAAACCCAACAAAAATGGCATCTCCATCTGCCAGAAGGAACTAATATCTCTTTTCTGTCCACAGTAGTCCACTCAGACCTCTATTTCCAAATGCTACAGCATCCTTGCATCATGTTTATTTGTGTATGTTCTCTTTTATTGCAGCTAGACGTTCCATCTCTGCTCAAAGCCTTTTTGTTTAAATATCATGTTTGCTTTTTACGTTTCCATAAGAATTAGAGAGATGTTTTATCCCTCAGCGTTGCTTATAAGGTAAATAAAGATTGGAACTAGATGTTATCTTGAGCCCATAGTTTCAGCCTTAAGTCAAACAATCAAAGGCTATTTCCCTTGGTACCTCAGACCAGCAGCTGTGCAGAAGCTGTGCTGCCAGGCACAGACAAATCTTCTATTCTACTCCCAATACCAAAAGAACCATGCTACTCAAAAACCACTCAGAAAACTTAAGTATTCTAGCCTCGGGCAGGGGACTGAGAATAGTGAGAGCAAGACCTAGATATTATTTAGCAATGTATTTTAAAGAAAATAAGAAAGAGAGTTTCTAGACAATCTTTTCTCGCAGTACACTGCAATTTTTATCTCATAACAAAACAAAAGAATCAAAATACGGGCCACCTAGAGAGAAGTAGCCCCCAATATTTAGAAATCCTAAGACACTGCCTACACAAGTGCTGTTCTTACTTTTTGGCCTGCAGTCCCTTATCCTCATCCCCTGTAGACCTAGCAAACACTTCAGAAACTCAGGTAAGATGTCAAATTCTCTAGGAAACCTTTTCTGACCACTCAAAGGGTAATATTTGATAGAAATACAAGGTATTCACTAGTGATTTATGATATCAACTAAAATTACTTAGAATGTCTAGAATCACATATGAGATATTACTCCTTACATTTCTATGAGACAATCCATTTACTTTCTGTGAAATAATTGCTTTGTTTTTTTTGTCCAGATTCAAATCCTCTAAGCAAAAGCAGTTTTAAAAAAAGAAACATAGGGGACTTCCCCAGCGGTCCAGTGGTTAAGACTTCACCTTCTAATGCAGGGGGTGAGGGTTCAATCCCTGGTTAGGAGCTAAGATCCCACATGCCTTGTGGACAAAAAACCAAAACATAAAACAGAAGCAATACTGTAACAAATTCATAACCATAATTTAAAAAGAGACATGTACTACAATGTTCACTGCAGCACTATTTACAATAGCCAGGACATGGAAGCAACCTAAGTGTCCACTGACGGATGAATGGATAAAGTAGATGTGGCACATATATACAATGGAATATTACTCACCCTTAAAAAAGAAACGAAACTGAGTTATTTGTAGTGAGGTGGATGGACCTAGAATCTGTCATACAGAGTGAAGTAAGTCAGAAAAAGAAAAACAAATACCGTATGCTAACACATATATATGGAATCTAAAAAAAAATAGTTCTGATGAACCTAGGGGCAGGACAGGAATAAAGACGCAGACGTAGAGAATGGACTTGAGGACTAGGGGGTGGGGGGCTGGGGGGAAGGGGAAGCTGGGACAAAGTGAGAGAGTGACATGGACATATATACACTACCAAATGTAAAATAGCTAGTGGGAAGCAGCCGCATAGCACAGGAAGATCAGCTCGGTGCTTTGTGACCACCTAGAGGGGTGGAATAGGGAGGATGAGAGGGAGGTTCAAGACGGAGGGGATATGGGAATATATGTATACATATAGCTGATTCACTTTGTTATATAGCAGAAACTAACACAGCATTGTAAAGCAATTATACTCCAATAAAGATGTAAAAATATACATATATTGTAACAAATTCAATAAAGACTTTAAAAGTGGTCCATAACAACAAAATCTTTAAAAAAAAAAAAACTGCCTTTTTAAGGTATCATAAGCAGTTTTGAAACACAGTAACTGCAAAAGGATAACAGATGAAATATCAACACTGACTTTAATCAAAGTGTAATGCTTAGGCTAAATGCTTAGACTCCTTGAGCCTGTTTCCTAATCTTTAAAATGGGTGTACACCACATAAGGTTTTTGCAAGAAACAAATTAAATAAAATATAACATGTCTAACAGAGTTCCTAACACATAGGAGGCCCACAAAAATAATTTTTACAGGTTATCTCTAGAGTACACTTAATTACTAGATTCAGTCCTATCACTAGTTCTTAGTCTAAACCAGTGTTGTCCAATATGGTAGCCATTAGCCACAAGCGACTGTTGAGCACTTGGAATGTGACTAGTCCAAACTGACATGTGATTTAAGTGTAAAATACTCACCAGATTTCAAAGACTTAGTGAAAAAAATAATCTAAAACATCTCATTAATATTTTGTATATTGATTACACGTGAAGAGATAATACTTTGGATATACTAGGTTAAACAAAATGTTAAAATTAATTTCACTTTTTTCTTTTTACTTTTTTAATGTGGCTACTAGAAATTGTAAAAATTGCATGTTTGGCTCTCATTACATTTCTATTGGACAGGCTGAGCTACTCTTTGACTTCAAGCTGGTGAACGTGCTCTCTTAACCATACAGTGGACTGCTTGACTGGGATTCACTCCGGCTAACCCACCCCTTATCCCGGCACACACATGATCACTTTAACATTCTTGAACACTTCCACGGCCTGGGAAAGCTGATAGCTTGATCGCTCTTAATTTTAAAAAGTATGGAGCGCACAGATCCGCCGAGGCAACTCGAAATCGTAAGCTACACGAGAGAAGTGTCTGGAGACAAAACCCAAGTGTTCTCCGGTGGGTGTCGGTCAGCACTGCTGCGGGGAGCCCTAAGAAAGTGAGAAAAGGGACAGAGCGAGTGCTGGGGATCTGAAGGAGCGTAATGTGGAGCCCCTGGAGCGAAGGTCTGAGGAGGGAAGCCTTTCAGCTTCTGGGGTGACGAGTCGGAGGGCGGCGGGGAAGAGATTCGACTCCGCGGCGGAGGCTGCAGGGAGTAGCGGTACCTTAAGAATCCCCTTCATCTTCGCCATAAAGGGGCGGAACTCCTCAGGTGGCACCTCCGGATAGAGCTGACTCCGCAGCAGCTCCTCCGTGATGCCCGGGTGCCCATGGAAAGCGTCCTGAGCCAGGCCGCTCAGCAACCCGCTCAGAGGTTTAGCGCCCTCAAGCTCGCCCGCCATAGTTGGCGGAGGCCCCGCCCCCCAACAGCTGAGCGTGGCCCCGCCACGGCAGCCGATATGGGCCTAAACAGCTGGACAAAGGCGCGAGAGGAAAGTGGCGGCGGAGTTCCAGCAGGGGTCGGTGTTGGCCCCTCCCAGCTCTGCAAAACCCGACCCTTAGGTTTGCCACAGCGGAGCTATCAATCCATTAAGTTCCGTACCGCTCACTTTGCTTCCGCTGATTTCCTTCATCACTCCAAGGGCTTGTCGAAGAAAAAATTGCTCAATGGAGATTACTTTAGACGGAGTAGCATCCTATGCGGGTGGCAGTTTAACTTTCGGATGGCTGTATCTCACTGCAAGCTTTGCCAATCAATTAACTGAATAGGATCTATCACTCAAATCTGACCTCTGCCTAATCCTTACTTGTGCACCTTTGTCCACGAAAAATTTAACTATACCCTGGTAATATGTTTTTTTGGGTTGTTAATTGCCTTTTTACATACATGTGTCTTGTCTTTCCAGCTAGATTAGTGGCTCTGATCCAATGTTCCTTTCTATAACATATATTTTGTTAACACTTTCTTTTCTATCCTAAAGTGCATAGATAATATAACTTCTTACCCATATAATTTCCAAAAATCAATATATTATTCACCAATAAAAAGGAATGGGTTACTGATACATGCTGCAACATGGATGAGCCTTAAAAACATGCTAAGTGAAAGAAGACAAACATAAAGGGCCAGATATTGTATGATCCCATTGATATGAAATGTGCAGAACAGTCAAATCTATATACACGGGAGAATGACTGTTAATGGGTTTCTTTGGGGGATGATGAAAGTGTTCTAGAATTAGATAGTGGCTATGATTGTACAACTTTGTGAATATACTAAATCCACTGAATTGTACACTTTAAAAGAAAATGAACTTCACAGTATGTGAATTATATCTCAATTTAAAAATAAATATAATGACCTAACTGTAATTTAGGATAAAAATAAAAGGAAAGAAAGTTATAGTATATGTATTTCAATGTATAAATGTTACATTTCAGACTCAGACGATAATAAAACAGGTAGGTTTTTCACCTATACGAATGTCCCCTGCATGGCAAGATGTCTTGTATCCTTGGTGCCTGTCCAGCCCCGGCCATTCCTCCCCCTCCATTATTGTGACAACTGAAATACCCCTTTCGAAGTAGTGCCACGCTGCTGAAAATCACTGATCTAGACTACTTTAATATTTATCCAGCATTTGCCTGAAGTCAGGAGGTATTTTTTATACTAGAAAAGATATAAGATAGTTCTTTCCCT
>NW_006791012.1:6580681-6664932 GCF_000442215.2 Lipotes vexillifer
TTCCCTAAAGGAATTAATTTTCTAAAAAGCAAATTCAGAGATGCTTTCAGAACTCCAAGAAAAACAAACCTAGAGATAAACTATACATCCTGTTAAGTGTGCCTGCAGGAGTTGCAGAGAATGGTCCATGTAAGGGAAAAAGTAATATGTGTGGTGAGTGGATAGAAAGCACTATTAAGTACATGACTTCCAAATTACCCACCAGAAAGGCTGTAGCCATTTATTTCCATGAAACCTGACTAACACTGACTGGTATTATTCTTTAGAATCTTTGCTATCTGATACATGAGAAATACTATCTTATTGTTTTAATATGTATTTCTTAAATTTTGAGTGAATTTTTTTAATTTATATAATTGACAATATAACATTATGTTAGTTTCAAGTGTACAGCATAATGATTCCATATTTGTATATATTGCAAAATGATCACTACAATAAGTCTAGTTAACATCCATCACCACACAGCTACATTTTTTTTTCCTTGTGGTGACAGCTTTTAAGATTAACTCTCTTAGCAACTTTCAGGAATTCCCTGGCAGTCCGGTGGTTAGGACTCCTCGCTTTCACTGCAAGGGCCTTGGGGAACTAAGATCCCACAAGCCACACAGCTCGGCCAAAAAAAAAAAAAGACAATACACTATTATTAACTATAATTAACATGCTGTACATTACATCCCCAGGACTTATTTAAAAATGGAAGTTTGTACCTTTTGAACTGTTAAAAAAACAAAATTCAACTTTGTAAATTGTAAAGGTCTTATTGGCTTTATTCAACAATTCATGAATAGGGAAGCATTCAATCTCAGCTAGAAAGGTGCTCCAAGGAGCTGTACAAAATGAAAGACTTTTATAGGCAGAAGGGAGTGAGAATAAGGAAGTTGTACCTCAAAACAAAAAAGCAGGTTGGTTATTACAAGGTCACCTTCCTTTAGGGGATGTCAGGGATCTATCAGGCAGATTACCTAACTAGTGCTGAATAGGCGGTTCCTGATCGGCTGGTTTAAGATTCCATTTCTGGGAAAGGTGAAACTGTAATTCTCAGTTTGGTGATGTGGGGCTGGTTTAGCATAAGTGACTCCATTTGGGGCCTGCTGTCTTGCTTTAAACAACCACCTTTACGTGAGGACTTTTTTATATATAGTTATTGACTGTATTTCTTCCCATTTCCTTGTCCACCTTCTACAGAGGTTTGTCACTTCAGTGATTTCTAACAGCTCTTTACACATTAGTAATACTAATGTTTGTCACTTACATTGCAATGTGTTCCTTAGGTTTATATAGTTGAATCTATCAACCCGCCTAAAAAAAGTCTGGAAAGTTATTTACCAACATGGTTATGAAGTATATCTCTGAGCAGATGGCTTTTATTTGCTTCTTTCTGCTTACCTGATTTTTCTAAATGTCTACAGTGCACATATAATATTGTTGTAATAAAAAGTTATTTAAGGAAAAGATAAAGTGCCCATCAGGAGTTGCCTGGTGGCCTAGTGGTTAGGATTCCGGACTTTCACTGACATGGCCTGGGTTCAATCCCTGGTGGGGGAACTGAGTGAGATCCCATAAGCCACACTGCGCAGCCAATAAAATAAATAAATAAAGTGCCCATCAACAGACAATTGGTTTAAGAAGATGTGGTATATATACATATATATATATACATACATATATGTATACAGACACACATATTGGAATATTATTGGAATAATGGAATATTACTCAGACATAAAAAACGAAATATTGCCATTTACAGCAACATGGATGGACCTAGAGAATATCATACTAAGTAAAGTAAGCCAGACAGAGAAAGACAAATATCATATGGTATTGCTTATATGTGAATCTAAAAAAAAAAAATGATACAAATGAACTTATATACAAAACGGAAACAGACCCACAGACATAGAAAACAAACTTATGGTTACCAAAGAGGAAAGGAAGGGAGAGATAAATTAGGAATATGGGATTAACAGGTACAAACTACTATACATAAAATAGATAAGCAAGAAAGATTTATTGTATAGCACAGGGAACCATATTCAATATCTCATAATAACCTATAATAGAAAATAATCTGGAAAAAAATATATATATCTGAATCACTTTGTTATATACCTGAAACTAACACAATACTGTAAATCAACTATATTTCAGTTTTAAAAAAAGATGTGTGTCCTAAAATCAGAATTCTTTTAGTGAAAAGCTTTAAAGAACATGTGTTCTGAGAACACATTACTGAGAAAAGCCACACACCTTACATACTGTTTCATAACAATTTTGATAAAATTAGATGCTTTCAGAATCTTATAGAAGCCTCAGATATTTTCTCCCCAAAATGCAAATACACACCAAATATAGTCAACAATATCTAGGGGTTAATTTACCCCTCTGAAGTTTCTGTAAGCCTGCTAGTTTTCCACTGGTTCTAAGAACTCTCTCTCAGTACTCCCAGTTCTAATTAATCCTTACAATAAATAGATTGCTCTTTTATTAGAAGCAGGGGGAAATTCTGCATATCACTATCATTATTCAACTTTTATTCCAATGTATGTTATAACTGGACATATCACTTGTTAAAAATAAGAAAGGAGGCCCAAAATGGAGTCACTTACGCTAGGCTCTACATCACCAAACTGAGACTTAATTACCAACTGGGAATCTCCTAATCAACACCAGTTAGGTAAACTGATAGATCTCTGCCATCCGCTAAACAAAGATGACCTTGTAATAACCAACCTTCTTTTTTGTCTAGTGTAACTTCCATGTTCCCACTCCCTTCTGTCTATAAAAGTCTTTCATTTTGTACAGCTCCTTGGAGCTACTTTCTACTTGCTAGATTGGATGTTGCCTGATTCATGAATCACTGAATAAAGCCAGTAAAATCTTTAAAATTTACTCAGTTGAATTTTGTTTTTTAACACAGGGCCTGCTTGAGCCTACAAGTTCAAAAACACCAAGGTGACCAATAAAAAAAATCATCCCTGTGCCACCAGGGGCTGCTATTGCCAATGTAACTGTTCAAGGCTGGTAACAGCCGCATTTTTAGAATGCGTTTCAAACAAAAGGATCAAAGCACAAGCTTTATTTTATTAAATTTCAAAACACAACCTGTTTCGCAGATGATAAACCTGGACGCAGGCCTATTAAAAGAATTGCCTAATTGCTGTGAGACAACAGCAAAGAAAATACCCTGAGCCTTGGCTCAAAGGAAATTATAAGCATCTAACTAGCAGCCCTTCTGCTAAACAGGTTTCCTTTTCATTGTGGTCAGATAGGTTCCCATTCTAAGTCTCATTAAGCAACTAGTCGCTTCCCCTATTAAACTGCTCCTATTATGGCTTACAGGCTGTTTGGTCTCAGGCCAGCAATACATGTTTTTATAAGATTTTCCAGCTCTGCAAAATGTTAAAATTTAAAATGTGAACTGAAATAATGTGGAAATATAGGGGCCCCTAAGTTTTGCAATAAACTCTCCTTGCTCCCTGTCTCTCCTCTGCCTTTTCCAGTTCTACTTTAATCTCCATTCACTCTCCACTCAACAGATATTGGTTGAGAGCTTTGTGCCAATCATTCTGCTAGGCTCCAGGGAATACAGAATGAATAAGACACTCTGCTCTAAAATCTTACATTCTGGTAAAGGAAAATAATATGTAAATGAAGGGTAGCAGAATATGCCACCCCAAAATATACCACTTTGGCATAAGGATTCTTTTGAGCTGAAGGCAACTGAGAATAAGCAGATACAAGGAAAGCTCACAGCCCTTCTCCTATTCACCTAAAAACAGGACATACATTTTCAAAGGTGTCCCTCCTTCCCTGTCTACCAGAAAGTACAAAAACCAATCCCAGAAGACAACTTTAGACCCTATCAATGGAGAATGCACCGACTTAAATCTGTGATAAGTTACTCTAGTTTACCCTGCTTTTCCCTGTCATCTCTCCATAAATGAGCTCCTGGACATGGTCCTTTCCTTTGTCTTTGGCTGAAGATGGTATATAAACAGGAGTTCTAAGCCACTGCTTTGAGTTACTCATTTTTCCCTGGGTATGTCACATGCATACATGAGGTATACACATTAATAAACCTCTGTTTTTCTCATTAATCTGTCTTTTGATACAGGGGTCTCAGCCAGAACAGAAAAGTGGGAGGGAAAATTATTTTTTCCTCCTCTGTATCAATAAATTATTTAAATGCAAAGAACTAAGGGTTGTTACTACTTAGTGCCTAGAAGTAGCTATCAGAATTGGTGGAGAAAGAAAGAAAATAATTATTAACTCAGTTTGAATCAAAGAAAGGCTTAATGTGAATAGCCAGGTATGTTGCGGGTGAAATAGCACGTCCCTATATATGCAAGCACAAAACATAGTGGTGTATTGAGGTACACTAGGAACCCCATAGTGTAATGGTAGGATTCAGGACACACTACCCCAAAATATGGCATCTTGGCATACTGAATATTTGAAGGAACCTGAGAAACAACAGGCGCAAGAAGGATTCTCTGACTTCCCCCTTCTCCCTGAAGCAGGTCATAAGACCCTCATGTGAGAGGTACCCTCCCTATACCCAGAGCATTCTTACCTCCAAAGACAGAGAGAACAGGCTTTACTAAGTTTTCCCAGTTGACTACCCTTAGCCCATATCCTTTTGTCCTATCACATTTTCCCACAACTTTCCACTCTTCATCAAATCACAGCAACACTCAGTTTTAACCACTTCTTCAAGTCTTAATTTCCTTATCAAGGCTCTCCTGCCACATAAAACTTATATTAAATTAATCTTTATGCTTTTCTCTTGTTATCTATCTTTTGTTACAGAGCCCCAGCCAAGCACCTAAAAGGGTAGAAAGAAAAAGATATAGCTTCCTCCCCTACAGTAGCAAAGTGGAACCAGGATCCTAGGATAATAAACCTGGAAAGACAGACAGGACCTCGGTCATAGAGATGGAAAGTTTACATGTAATGCTGATTTTTAAATCTGGTCCTTGAAGAGTCACTGAAAGGTTGTAAGCAGAAGAGTAATGACAAGATCAGATTTGAGCTTTATGGTAGTGGTGTGGCAATGAACTGAAGGAGCAAGGGAGGCCAAAAGCTAGACTATCACAGTAATCAAATTGATGATGATGTGGGTCTGACCTAAGGGAGCTGCACTTAGGATGGAGAATATGAGATGGATTTTTGACATAAAGGAGGTAAAATTAGCAGAGTTTGGATGAGGGGAGAGGGAAAGGAATGACTCCCAGGTTTCTGGTTTAGGTGACAGAGTAGATGATGGTTCAGAGCATATGGGGGCTCATTTATTTGTGGGCTACCTCTCTATGTATCTTGTGTGTTATTTTATCCTTTAATGAGCTGTGTTAATCAAGATAACTATCACAGCAAGGATTTGGAATGAAACTGCCACAGAACAAAACTCTCATTCTGCATTTTGAAGTATTTTTAATTCAAATTCAGACTCAAAGATTTAAATGGGATTGAATTTAGAAAGATGGAAAATACATGGAGAAATCTAGTCTTGTTTTCTTTTTGAATAGCCAAACATTTTTAAAAAACATTTTCTCACGGAAAATTTCAAACACATTAAAAAGTAAAAACAATAGTATAATGAGCTCCCATGTCCCCATCACCAACTTCAATGAATACCAATACACTGCCTATCTTGTTTCCTTTCTACTCCCATCCACTTCAGCCTTCTCTTTTATTTGGAAAATCCCAGATATCATAGCAGTTTATCTGTAAATATTTCAGTATGCTTCTCTTAAAAGATAAAAGCTCTTAAAAAAAAACCATAATACATTTTTCCATATTCTACATTAAAAAACTACTTTCTTAATAATCAATCATTGAATATCGATCAGTATTCAAATTTCTGATAGTCTTACAAACTTCATATTTTTTAACTGTTTGTCTGAATATTTAAGTAGTTGATTAGCCAGCCAAATGCAATTACCTATAGGTTCCCCTTCCAACTTCATTGTTTTCATTTTCTTGCAATTCATTTTTAGGTTATTTGTCCTACTGAGTTTCCCACAATTTAGATTTTATTGATTATACCCTCATGGTATCATTTTTTAAAAATATATTCTTCTATCCTTGTATGTCCTACAAATCTGTAAATTAGTAGTTAGATCTAGGAACTTGATTAGACTCAGGTTCAGCTTGTTTCGTGTTCCATCAGGAGGCATCTAGTGTCTGCTGCCTCTCTTTTTGTGTTGTGTCCCTCCACACCCTAGACCTCCAAAATAACAGTCATCTATTTTGTCCACAAATTTGCAACTTCTATGGCTCTGGATAGTACTACAATAATTAAATATTAGTTCATTTCTGTTTTTAGATAGGACATCTGGTTACTTGTTTACTTATAATAGATCACAAAACTTCTAAGTTTTCCAGCACCCCCCTTTGGTTTTTCCTTCTCCCATTTTCAGATAGAAATCTTATAATTGGGAGGGTTAGAAAGTGATAAAAATGTGAACTAGAAACCTTTCAGAGAAAATTAGAAAAATCAAAATGTATTTAAGGAAAACAGGCCCCTGCTTCATGTTAACATATTGCAAGCCAAACTTTTAAAAAGAATGATGCAAACAATATGGTTTAGGAAAACAGAGCTTAATGGTGATCTCAACAACATAAACTGATTCGGAAGAGAAGAAATATGGATAATAAAAATAACAATTAAAAATTGTCTTTGAGATGGAGTGAAAACCTAAGAGAGAAAAGTTAAACACATTCCTGCCTCCTTTTCCAATCCAAAACGGTGCCTGGCTTGGTCTTATTATTGAGGGCTTAGCACATGGTTCAGCATCCATCCTAGAGAGGAGAACCCTCAACTGGATGGTTGGCCAAATATTATTGTTTTATAAAAACTATTTTACAAATCATTAGAGAACTTCTATAAGGCTACTTTTATTGCCAACATTCCCACATATGTCTTAACTATGCTTGGATCTGATACAATAGGAATTTTTCCAACATGTCTATCCTTCACTAGCAACAGTGCTTTGTATCTATCTTTTGTATCCTACAAAAGTTGTGTTTTAATACTTATTGAAATCCCATTCTAATGGAGATTAGTGTACATCAATACTTTTAAGCAATCAAATGTTCAGCATTTATTATTGCTTAATCCTAGGAAGAAAAATAATTCCAATACCAGTTGTCACAGAAAAATAAAAATATGTATTTATAACTTGAAACCTCTCAGATAATTAAAGCAATTGTCATACCTATGGAGACTGTCCCCAAAAGCCAATAATGGCATCTTCCAAATTCTGCTTTGTCCTTTCTGGCTGACAGGTCTATTCCTCACACTGATAAAATTAGTAGTTTAATAAGCCTTTAGAAGCCATCTAATTCAACCCTCCTATATTATAGATGAGGAAAATGAGACCCAAAGAACTTAAATGACTCGCCCAAGATTACATAGCTAGTATGTAGCAGAAGTGGAACTCAAGCCAGAACTTTGAGCCCCTAAATTAATGCTATTTCCATCATCATCACACTTGTTTCCGTCATACTACACCAGTTGTTTTAACAAATAATCATAGCATGTTTGTGGGTTGCATAGAAGTAATCTGCTCCTTTAAAGAGAAATCAGCCCTAGACTTACGGATCTCAGAGCACCTAAGAAGCTTCATCTTCTACGGCCAGTAACCTGAGTGAGTGTAAAAGCTCCTAAAGATCACAGGATTAAGTACTATGAACAATTGTCCTTGAACTTATCCCAGGCATCCATCATTTTATAGATGCTAAGTAACTATTTGTGAACAAATATCGAAAGAACCTCACCTGTGTTATTTTCATATTAAAATATAGAAGTAAAAAAAGCCCAGCAGTTTAGCTCATGACCTCTGAAGTCGTTGCTCTATTGGAATACTTCTTCCATCTATTTACAGGTTTACCTTGGGCTTCAGTTCTCTCTGTGCTTCGTTCCCTTATCTCCTACCAAAAAAGATAGACACCTACTTCATAGGATTGTTGAGAGAATTAAATGAGATGAAATGTGTAATGGGTTTAGCACTGCAACTAGCACGTAACTGAACTAAATGATTGTTATGAAAATGTTCAGGCTCCCTAAGAGTCAGTGGCTATGTTATGCAGGAGAAAATACTGTAAAACTAAGGCACTGTACTAACTGGACAGGCAGTCCTGATTTGGTAGGCAATCACAGGTCCAAAACTTTTAAGATTCTCTGGTATTTAACCAGTGTATATTTAAATTTCTAACTACCACCTAGTATCAATCAATATTCAACAACTCCAACATCTAAATCAAAGAAAAGCAGTCACAAGGAAACAAAAGCAAAAATAAACAAATGGGACCTAATTAAACTTAAAAGCTTTTTTGCACAGCAAAGGAAACCATTGACAAAATGAAAAGACGATCTATTGAACAGAAGAAAATATTTGCAAATGATATGATATGACCAATATGGGGTTAATAACCAAAATTATAATATAAACGGCTCATACAATTCAGTACCAAAAAAAAAAAAAAAGGAACCCAATTAAAAAATGAGCGGAAGACCTGAATAGAGGACATTTTTCTTGTGAAAAGATGCTCAACATCGCAAATCATCAGAGAAATGCAAATCAAAACCACAATGAGGGCTTCCCTGGTGACGCAGTGGTTGAGAGTCCGCCTGCCAATGCAGGGAACACGGGTTCGTGCCCCGGTCCTGGAAGATCCCACATGCCGCGAAGCGGCTGGGCCCGTGAGCCATGGCCGCTGAGCCTGCACGTCCGGAGCCTGTGCTCCACAGCGGGAGAGGCCACCACAGTGAGAGGCCCACGTACCGCAAAAAACAAAACAAAACAAAAAAAAACACAATGAGGTATCACCTCACACCTGTCAGAATGGCTAGCATCAAAAAGGACACAAATATTGGCAGGCATGTTGGTGGGAATGTAAATTGGTGCAGCCACTGTGGAAGACTGCATTGAGGTTTCTCAAAAGAATAGAACTACCACATGACTCAGCAATTCCATTTCTCCGCATGTATCTGAAGAAAATGAAAACACTAATTCCAAAAGATACATGCACCCCAATGTTCATAGCAGCATTATTTACATTAGTCAAGATATCGGGCTTCCCTGGTGGCACAGTGCTTAAGAATCCGCCTGCCAATGCAGGGGACACGGGTTCGAGCCCTGGCCCGGGAAGATCCCACATGCCGCGGAGCTAGGCCCGTGAGCCACAACTACTGAGCCTGCGCGTCTGGAGCCTGTGCTCCGCAACGAGAGGCCGCGATAGCGAGAGGCCCGCGCACCGCGATGAAGAGTGGCCCCCGCTTGCTGCAACTAGAGAAAGCCCTCGCACAGAAACGAAGACCCAACACAGCCATAAATAAATAAATAAATAAATATTTTAAAAAACAAAAAACACAAACTAGTGTTTACCAGTGGAGACAGGGAAGGGTGGGAGAGGCAAAACAGGGATAGGGGATTAAGAGGCAGAAGCTAGGACATATAAGATAAATAAGCTACAGGGATATATGTATTGTACAGCCCAGGAAATAGTCAATATTTTATAACTAGTTTCTTTTTTTTTGTCTGCGCCACACGGCTTGCAGGTTCTCAGTTCCCAGAATAGGGATGTAACCCGTGCCCCCTCAAATGGAAGCACTGCGTCCTAACCACTGGAACACCAGGGAATTCCCTATAATAACTTTAAACGGAGTATAATCCATGAAAATTTTTAATCACTGAGTTGTACACCTGAGACTAATACAATGTTGTAAATCAACTATACCTCAATTAAAACAAGAAAAGGGGAAAAAGAAGTCACCCCTGCCAACCTCTCTTCCAACTCGCTTTCAAAATATATAAAACTGAATAAAATACACGTCTACCGCCAGTAAAAACCAACTCAGCCCTGCCCCACCCACCCAGGAGTAACTCCCGGCTGCTACAACACCTAGCGGACAGGTCCAGCTTGAGTTAACAGAAGGGACCTCAGGGCCAAGGAGATGAGATGTCCCAACACCAGCCTTTACAATCGCAGCTGGTCCTTTTTGCCTCCCAGGAGCCCGCCCACCGCCCACTGGGCCGCAGGCCAACAGCTCCCAACAGCCCCAAGATCCGCGGCGCGACACCCGCACCCGGCATGCAGCGGGCAGCCTTCTACGTCACGGCGGCGCCGGGCCTCCAGGGAGGCCCCTTTCCCCACCTCCTCCTCCCGGCGCCGGCGTCGCTTTCCGGAAGCTTCGAGAAGGCGGTGGGCGCTTACTGTTAGTCCCGGGACATCCGGAATCCGCGTCCATCTGTCCTTCCAGAGCTCACGCAGACCCGTCGAAGCTTGCCATGCCGGAGAACGTAGTCCCCCGGAGCGGGCCGCTCGCCGGGGCTGCCGGCGGCCGTGGGAAGAGCGCCTATCAGGACCGCGATAAGCCGGCCCAGATCCGCTTCAGCAACATCTCCGCCGCCAAAGGTATCGCTGCCCGGCCTAAGCCGAGGCCGTCCGGGCTTAGCTGTGCATTATCACTCCCAGTCTTGGATGGGCATGATTCGTTTTCTGTTCCTTCAGATGATCCCCTGTGGGCCTCCCATAGAATAAGCTCAGTGCAGGGATCCTCCTGTCTGTTGTCTGCCCATGATTTCCGACCCCGAGTATGGAGGCCTTTGGACTTGCCCTATTCTGCGTCTTAGACGCCCATAATTTTTCATGCCGGGCCGTGTTGCATTCATTCATCCTATTTAAGAAAGGGGCCGAGGCCCGCATGCAGCGGTCCACTGGTAGAATGTTTGAACAATACTTTTCAGTTTTCTTGTTCTTATTAAAAAGCTTCTTTCGGTACAGCTATTGAAACGAATACGGGTAAACTCTCTGCGCCTTAGATTGGGGCGGGGCCCGTTGTACTGGGATGTATTCTTGTTTGAGAATAATTATGAGGCTGCATTGTGCTTTGATGTCCTCTCTGCACGTGCAACGAGCAAATAGAGAACAGTTTGGCCTTTGGTGGAATTTAAGAAGTCCTGGGTTTCATTCAGTTACGTTACTTCGTGGCTTTGTGACCTTTAACCAAGGTTTCCTTACTTATAAAATCGGGGAGGGAAAGTTGCCCTTTTTTTCAAAAAGGGAGTTGTGAGGATTGAGATAAGTCGGGTTGAGGTGGAAGAGTCTGGAAGGAAAAGTGAGAACAAATGCTTAGAGATCTTGCCGTTATGTGTATTGGCTGCAATGAGTATTTCATTCGGGTTAGAGCATAAGGTGCATGAAGAAATGAGAGGTGAGATCGGAAAGGTAAAGTCGGTCCGAATCTGGAAGGGCCTGGTGTTTTGGAAAGGGTTTTTAAACAACTCGCACAGCTACAGATTGTTCTTCAGTGTAGTGAGATAGTACCTAACTTGGAGGGTTGCTGTGAGGATTAAATGAGAAAGTATATGAAGGGCCAGATGTATATAAAGTACAGCCTTACACGTATTTGAGGTTATTTGTCTAGGTGACTGAGGGTGTGATGCTGCTGCTGATAGAAGCAGGTGCGCTGAAGGGAGGATGGTGGAAGAAGAAAGAATAGGTTCTCGTTTGAGCCTAAAAGAGTTGAGGAGGTCAGAATGACCAGATGGGTAAATTTAGGAGTCATTTGGAAGTTCAAGAGAGAATATTTACCTGGAAATAAAAGTTGGTGGACAGTTATCTAGGGAGCATAGTTGAAGCTTAGATTTATTACATTAGAAACAAGATGTTAGATAAATTCTGGGGCTGTTGGAGGGGGGTGGGCAAGAATGCTATATAATATGGTAGATTTTCAACAAGGAGGATACAAGATGGGACGTTTACTTTGGTAGCTTTTGAAACATCAGTGCACAGAGAATTAAAACTGGACGAGGGAGGTATGCATATAGGAAGAAAAGGCCATCTATTTACCTATAAACATGACCTTTACATCTTAAGTGAGGAGAGCTTGTGGAACTAAGGGCCACTCGTAGTCTGTCCAAGTCAGGCAAAACCCTACAAACTGGTTGAGAAAAGCTTTTGCCGGATGCATCTTTAGCGTAACTCATGGAGCCAGTTTTTTATTTTGCTAATAACCAAAAAGTATATTAAGTACCATTGGTTGATGATATCAAAATCACACACACAAAAGTAGTAGTGGTCGTTTAGTACTATTCAGCACAAGTCATTTAACATATAATTGTGTACTACTACACAGTGTGTTAAACTTCAAACACTTTCAGAGAGGTAATCAGTCTAGAATTTTTTTATTTTTTGCACAATGTCTTTCTAGGGTCTTCACATAGATGAATATAAGGGCGCATTCTTAAAATGAATTGGGCTGCTTGTAGAATTGTGGCCATGTGGGTCCGCTAAAATCACCTGAAAGGGTAAGGATGGCAGAATAATTAGGAAATGCAGCCCCAAATTATGAAATAATTAAGTAGAATATAATTCTTAAACTATACCAAATATTTTCTCTTACCCTCTTTATGTATTTTTTAAAAATTATTACTATTATTTTTTGTTTTGGATGCATTAGGTCTTCGTTGCTGTGCATAGGCTTTTCTGGCTTTTCTTTAGTTGCAGCGAGCCAGGGCTACTCGTCATTGCATTGAGCAGGCTTCTCATTGCGGTGGCTTGTCTTTGTTGCAGAGCATGAGCTCTAGGCGCGCAGGCTTCAGTAGTTGCAGTGAGCAGGCTCTAGGGTGTGCGGGCTTCAGTAGTTGTGGCACACGGGCTTAGTTGCTCCGCGGCATGTGGGATCTTCCTGGACCAGGGATAGAACCCATTTCCCCTGCATTGGCAGGTGGATTCTTTACCACTGCACCACCAGGGAAGTCCAGATTATGTATTGTTTACACAATGAGGGGGAAGCATTATGCTAGTTGTGGAGTATACAAAAATAGGGCACTATCTTAGCCCTTTGTATATGGGGTGAAATGGTATATGAGAAAGGGAAGGCGGACTTTCCTGGTGGCGCAGTGGTTAAGAACCCACCTGCCAGTGCAGGGTACATGGGTTGAATCCCTGGTCTGGGAAGATCCCACATGCTGCGGAGCAACTAAGCCTGTGTGCCACAGCTACTGAGCCCACGTACCTAGAGCCCATGCACCGCAACAAAGAGAAGCCACCACAACAAGAAGCCCGCTCATCACAACAAAGTGTGGTCCCCGCTCGCCGCAACTAGAGAAAGCCCACGCGCAGTGATGAAAACCCAAAGTAGCCAAAAATAAATAAGCAAAAAATAAATAAAATTAAATCTTTTTTAAAAAAAAGGGTGGGGAGATTTAATCGTTTGTCCTGGACCTGTCGCAGTAAAGGGGATCAAGTACATCAATTACGATTTCTCTTAGAAAATAATAAGTGGATCAATAAAATAGAAATATGCTCATGGACAAGTAATAAGAAGAATGGAGTGGTAGACTGTATGTCCAGAGATGGTTCATAACATAGTAATGATGTCTAAAGACTATGATTTTAGGGGCTTCCCTGATGGTCCAGTGATTAAGATTCCGTGCTCCCCTGCAGGGAGCGCAGGTTCAATCCCTGCTCAGAGAACTAAGATCCTGCATGCCACATGGTGTGGCCAGAATTTTTTTAATAAATAAAAATTTTTAAAAATACTATGATTTTAGATTTGGTTTTTTAGTTAAGGTTTTGAGGTTTGGGTTTTTTGTGGCGTTTTTGTTTGATTGGTTTTGGGTTCAAAGAGGGTTTTTGTTACTGTTTTTTAAACTGTGGTCCATCCATATACCAGCTTCACATTAGTAAACAAAAGTCTTTGCCCTCAGAAATTACACTATAGTTGGGAGAGACAGAGTAAACAAATAAGCAAATTACATAGTTGTCCTATTATTGCGGCTTGTTTTAAGGAATGGAGAAAATAATATAGTCCTCATTCAGAGCACATAAGTAGGTTATACCATTTTGATACTTAAAGGAAGATTAGGTGAACCCTCAAAATTTATTTTACCACATGCAGAGTACAAGTGCTATGTATAGTGATTTTAACAACAAAAAGTGAAGTGTTGTACAATTAAAGGAGTAAAATAATTACTCTGTTTCCAGTTGATTATTATTAGACATTGAATTTTCTTTAGTGAACATGGTGAATTGTCCACCATATTCTAATAAGTCCAAAATGATTATTTGAGGGTAGAAATGCTCTTTAAAGGGTCTTGATTTATTTTTTTCTTCTGTTTACAGCCGTTGCTGATGCTATTAGAACAAGCCTTGGACCGAAAGGAATGGATAAAATGGTGAAAGGCTCGATCATTCATTACTTACTGAGTGCTGCTGTTCATACTGCAAGCGCTCTGTAGAGGGTTAAGATGTGCTGTTTAAAAAGTAAACAGCTTTGAGAGTTCAGAAAGGGGTAGATTACTTTGGGATGAATGGGACCTAACTATAATTCATATTTTGTTTATGATAATGATTCTTTATAATATCGTTTCTATCCCTTTTTTGGTGTCTCAGTTCCTTCACTTTTAAGTAGGAAAAAAGCCAGCTATTTCATTTGCAAAGCTGGACTATTACTGCGTATTCTTAAATCATTATACCAATGTAAGGGAAAACAATTTGAAGTTAAGCACTGTGCAAACATAAGTTAACTTTTGTACAAGAAGTGTTCAATTTAGTAGAGCTTTTAGGATTTCACATCAATACTGGATGAAGAAAACAATTTTTGAAATATAACTTTCTTTTGAAAAAATCAAACTTTGTAGATTCAAGATGGAAAAGGTGATGTGACCATTACAAATGATGGTGCCACCATTCTGAAACAAATGCAGGTGTTACATCCAGCAGCCAGAATGGTAAGTATAATTTTTAGGTGAGGGTTTTGTGGGGGGGGTTTAAGTGTATTGTTTGATATTTGGTAAACAGTTAAATTTTTCTTATTTGATCACATGATATTGCTTAAAACATAGTGAAAATTTTTCCTTTTTTATGCTAAACAGGCATATTTTTAGGATACATTGTATGTCTAGCATTATATTCTCCATTGCAAGTTGTAATAAAACAGGACTCTCCTTGTCTTTGTTCACAGCAGTGTGCCACACATATGAGGAAGGAAGAGAGAAAAACATGAAATTGTACAAATTATTAGTTCAATGGGTGTTAACTGAAAGAGAGCAAAATCATTTTAATTGTTTGCAAAATAAATCTTGTGTTTAAACTTGCACTGACATTTATTATTTAAAAGTTTCTAATTCAACTACAGATCATAATAGTGATTGCAGTGTCAAGTGAGAAGTCACCATATCAGCAAAAACAAATTCCTTAGAAGTTCCTATCTGTTAAAAAGTCTCTTTTAATTAGTTAAAGATGACTGAAAATGAATCAGATTATGCTTCATGCATAGATGAACTTGGCCAGGGATTTCAAACTGACAGTATTCTCATCTGAATGCTGCATTTCATAGCTTCTGAGTCTACAGGGTACCCATAGTTCTCTTAAGTACTGGGAAGAAAAAATTTACAAGCCTTAGTCTGAACTGGAAATCATAATATAGCTTGTTAGAAAGTATGTAAGTAGAATTTTGCATGCCACAACTATATAGGTCGTCATTTTTAAATGAGACCAAGGTGGACAGCAAATCAGAAGTCAAGTATATTGAATCTTACAGTTTTGATAATCAAATTCTATATGTGAACCTCATGGTGAAGGTCATTGATGTTATATTTGAATTAGATGTTACTGGGTTCTCATAGTTCTCATTGAGCAATTTGACATGTTCTGTTCACTTAGCTGGTGGAGCTATCTAAGGCTCAGGATATAGAAGCAGGAGATGGCACGACATCAGTGGTCATTATTGCTGGCTCTCTCTTAGATTCCTGTACCAAGCTTCTTCAGAAAGGTGGGTAGAACATAGGACATGCTTTATTACTGAATAAAGGCAAAAAGATATTAAGTAAAATGAGATTTACAATTTAATTTGGAGCAGAATTTTTTAAGCAGGAATTTTTAGATTAAATTTTGGTATATTTACCATATGAATTAGAAATTTTTTTCTTTTTGCTTCTGGGTTTGGTTTTGTGGGGGGTTGTTTGTTCTTATTTGTTTTTGTTTTGGCTAGGTTTCCTTTTGAATGGAACTTGATAAAATTTTCCTTTTCAAAAATGACTGGTTGGTGGTGTACTAAACTTAAGATATAGATGAGAACTGTGATTTAGGAGAAAAAGTATGGGTTCCTGCTTTGGTAAATGGTGCCTAAATGTCATAGTGACTCGCCAGTCACTTATTCTAATTATTATGTAGATTTGTAGAGTTTTGAAAAGTGAAAAATTGGTTTTAGTCTTAAATATCATAGGAGTATGTAATTGATCTATTCCAAATTAAATGGAAATTTAAAAAATATTAGACATATTAGTGGTTAAGGTTATTCAAACCATTATTATTTAAGATTAATTTAAAATTTATGACTACTTTGAAATTTTAATGAACAGAGAAATTTTAAGTCATATCAAATATGAAGTTTATCTGTTACAATTAAATAACTCACCTTTCACAAATGGCAGGGATTCATCCCACCATCATTTCTGAGTCATTCCAGAAGGCTTTGGAAAAGGGTGTTGAAATCTTGACTGACATGTCTCGACCTGTGGAACTGAGTGACAGAGAAACTTTGTTAAATAGTGCAGCCACTTCATTGAACTCAAAGGTGAGACAAGCACTATGGGATCATTGTAAAATTACAGTTTAAGGTTCATTAAGAAGCACAACTGTGATTTTTATTTTTATTTATTTATTTTGTGTTGAGTTGTCATTGCTGTCTGCGGGCTTTCTCTAGTTGCGGCGAGCAGGGGCTACTCTTCGTTGCAGTGCACGGGCTTCTCATTACAGTGGCTTCTCGTTGAGGAGCATGGGCTCTAGGTGCGTAGGCTTCAGTAGTTGCAGCACGTGGGCTCAGTTAACCATTGCACCACCAGGGAAGTCCCTACACTGTGATTTTTGATGCTGTACAGTTCATAAATGTTAACTCAAGAGTGACTAGGTAGCTAATTTGTGTAACTGAATTAGTTCAAGTAAAATTTACTCCTTCAAGGCTTTCAGGTAAGTTGTAGTATCTTCATTTTACAGATGGGAAAAGAGGTCTAGTGAAGTTATATAACTTACCCAAGACCCACTAATAAGAGGTAGAGCCGTGATTTGAACCCAAGATAGGGCTGCCCATCATGGTCCATCTCTTACTAATATCTATGCTGCTTTTCTTACGAAACTTAAAGAAGTGATGTAAGTTTAAATTTCTTGGGAACTCACGTCACCTGTTTTCTGTTATGTTGTGTGTCACACCCCCACCCCGTTCTTTTTCCTTCTCATCAGCATTATTTATATATTAAGTGGAAAGCTAGATAGTATTAGTGATATTAAGTAATATTATTGATAAATGTCCCCAGAACTAATATAGACAGAATATCATAGTGGTTACAAGCATTGGTCATAGAACCTAGACTGCTTGGGTTTAATGCTGGCTCCACTTAATTAAGCTGTTTCAGGTTTTTCGTCTGAAGGTTGAATGAATATATGAATGTACAGTGCTAAAACCACTGCCTGACATATAATACGTGCTCAATAAATGTTAACCATTAGCTATTTTTGTCAGCCCCTCAGTAATAGGGGTGCACATATATAACATCTGATCATAAATTCATTTTAGATAGGAAACCTCAGCATAAAATTAACATGTTCTTTTGGATTTCTTTTGGATTACTAGTAATCTAGTCAGTCCTGATTACTGTATTAATAAAAGAGGAACACAGGCATATGTTTTTATATGGTGACTGACAAACCTGAGTGGAAAAGACAGTTTATATGGAATGTTTTCTCATATGCTCTCCACCCCAGCCAAAAAAATGATTGAGATTACTTCTTGAATATCTTTATCATTAAAAAACTAGGACTTTTTGTGTTACGACACTGACTTTATTTTCTTTTTTAATAATTCTAGGTTGTCTCTCAATATTCAAGTCTCCTTTCTCCAATGAGTGTAAATGCAGTGATGAAAGTGATTGACCCAGCCACAGCTACTAGTGTAGATCTTAGAGATGTTAAAATAGTTAAGAAACTTGGGTAAGCATCTCTAATTATAACTTTAATAAAAATTAATTTTGAAAGTAAACATAAGCTCTTGCCAAAAATAAATAAGTTAAATGAAAAGTACATAGGTGGAAGTCACATACATTTGGTTGTTTTGTTTTCATGACAACTTGTGTTAATGTGGGAATTTCAAGAATTTGTTTATATTCCCTAATGATGGTAGGGCAGTGGTGTGATTGGAGAGGTTCAGGAATGGGACACTAATAAATGTGAGGCTGAAGCACATTTTATCAGACTGATGATTTTTAATCTGTTAGCAATCTTTTAAACTTGAAGATTTCCGCCCCTTCATAACTATTTCGTTTTCTTTTTTCTTAGTGGGACAATTGATGACTGTGAGTTGGTGGAAGGTCTGGTTCTTACTCAAAAGGTGGCAAATTCTGGTATAACCAGGGTTGAAAAGGCTAAGATTGGGCTTATTCAGTTCTGCTTATCTGCTCCCAAAACAGATGTAAGTAAAACCAAATGAAATGATTCCTTAGGTGTTTGACTTTCTAATAATGAAATTTTTCTTTTTATAAAAATAGAAAATGCTGATACCAGTGATAAAAAGCAAGGATCTAAAAATAATTAGTAAAATTTAGATAAAAGTAGAAAATGTTGGATGCCACACATGATAAATCTGTAATCTCAGTTGGCTATTTACTGAAATTGAGCATTCACTTCACAGATGAAGACAAATAATGATAGGGATGTCTATGAAACAATAAAAATAGGTTATGTGAAAGTGATAGTATAAATGGACTTTTCAGATTCTTTCTAGCTTTCTGAGAACAGAAACCTTTACCCATCCTTCCCTAGCAGGCAGATCTTTTGTCTTTATGTTTGCACAATGGAACTTTAAAACCAGTTTATTACCCATACTCCGAAAACCACGATTTTTTATTATTCCCATATCTATCAGTCATAAGTACCATCCCCTGAAGGAGTGGTTGATCTTTGTCATCTCATTCAGGTTTGCTCTCATTTTACATTGTGTTGGCATACAAGTTTCCTGTTGAGTTGTTTGTTTCCCAGATTTTAACCCACATAAAAACGTTGTTTTGTAGGTCTTTGTATAACAGTATTTGTCCTTCGTAGTTCCCTTCAGCATACCAGTTTTTTTAACAATTCATAGAGTAAAAAGGTTGCAACTGAAATTATTGATATTTCAGTAATGCATAAATTCATATGAAAAGAACTGACATTCACGAAATAGGATAATCATTCTTATGTTTTAAGATCACCAAAAACGTACTTGTAAAAAATAAGACAGCAATTTGTATAGATGAAAGTAAAAAACCTGAGTTAAGTTTTGTGTATATTCCTTTTTCTGAATTTTTTCTGTGCGTGTCTATATAATTTCTTGTATGATTTTGGTTGAATTTATACTATACATAATATTTTCATTAAAAGTCTCACTTTTTTGCTTAAGGACTCTTAAAATGCAAATTCTTAATACGTCCTTTTTCTGAACAGATGGACAATCAAATAGTAGTTTCTGACTACGTCCAGATGGACCGAGTACTTCGAGAGGAGAGAGCCTATATTCTAAATTTAGTGAAGCAAATTAAGAAAACAGGATGTAATGTTCTTCTCATACAGAAGTCTATTCTAAGGTGTGGGGCTATTTATTTTGTTCACCTCTTAATGATAATTGATTTTGGATCCCTTCTAGCAATTTTTTAAGAAACATTTGAGGTGGGTAAAGCACTAGAAATCTGGAATGAATCTGCATTTTAGGGTATTGTTGTAATCTGGTAAATGATCTAAAGTGAGTTCTCTTCCTGTTATGATCATTTAAATGTGGGATATATTATCCTTCTAGACCAAGATCCTCACTCTCAAGTAAAAAGCTAACTTTAGTCTAAAATTAATTAGCTAGCTAAAATTTTAGAGGCATTTATTTAAAGGTCCATGCAATAGCTTGCCTTGAAATTTTAGAAGTTCTTTTGGGGGGAATGCTGGATAGTCCATGGATTGGAAGAATTCTCCAAAGTTTGAACTGATCCCTTTTTTGTTTGTCTTCAGTGTTTTCTTCTAATAGGTAGACACATTCTCATGTACTATATTAATATGTTATGCCAGAAAGTATTATGGATGCTCTTGATATAGAAACCTTGATGAAAAGTTGGAATACCTGGTTCTAAATACAAGTTATGTAATAGCTAGTAACCTTGAATAAACTGCTCTCAAAGCTCAGTGTGCTTATTTGTAAAACAAGGATAGTAATATCTGCCCTTCAGTATCAAGGGTTGTCAGGAGGATCATTGCAGGTAATTTGTGTAAAAGTGTATAAATTTGTGGAGTCTTGAATTACATCATACTTAATTTCTAAATTCATAAAGCATCGATTGTTAATTATCAGTTATACTTATTTAGTATTAAGAAAAATGATGACATAGTTTTTATTGTGTGTTTTACAAATCGTGTCGTTGGGATATGTTTTAAATATTCATTAGAAATCTTATTTAAGAATTTTGAGGTCATAAACTTGGTAAGCTGTTTAAAGCGTCTTCCTTCACAAATAATTTTTTAAATCATTGGCCATTTAAACAACAGTAAAATTACTAAAACCGTAAAAAAGGAGTTGAACAGCAAAGTGTTTTTCTAACCTAGTATTGACATAATCACTGATTTTGTATTTTAGAGATGCTCTTAGTGATCTTGCATTACATTTCCTGAACAAAATGAAGATTATGGTGGTTAAGGATATTGAAAGAGAAGACATTGAATTCATTTGTAAGGTAAAATATTCTTAGTATCTGCATGTGTGAAAATGTTCACTATTCAGACTTCTCAATTTGTGTATATCACTATTTTTCTCAGACTATTGGAACCAAACCAGTTGCTCATGTTGACCAGTTCACTGCTGACATGCTGGGATCGGCTGAGTTAGCTGAGGAGGTCAGCTTAAATGGTTCTGGCAAACTGATCAAGGTAACAATATTAAAATTAAGCTTCTATTCGCCTGTTATTTTTTTTTATTTGTTTTAATCCTTCAAATACCTAATTAGGAATTTGTTTACTAAAGATTACAGGCTGTGCAAGCCCTGGAAAAACAGTTACAATCGTTGTTCGTGGTTCTAACAAATTGGTGATTGAAGAAGCTGAGCGTTCCATTCATGATGCCCTATGTGTTATTCGCTGTTTAGTGAAGAAGAGGTAATATTAAATTACCATGTAACATTTTGAACATAAAAACTGGAGTATTTTTATTATTAAGGTATAAATACTAAGTTATTACTTTTAAAAAATAGCTTTCTGTTGGATAAAATAAGCTAAAAATATATTTGTGAATTTCAGGGCTCTTATTGCAGGAGGTGGTGCTCCAGAAATAGAGTTGGCCCTGCGGTTAACTGAATACTCACGAACATTGAGTGGTATGGAATCCTACTGCGTTCGTGCTTTTGCAGATGCTATGGAAGTCATTCCATCTACACTAGCTGAAAATGCTGGCCTGAATCCCATTTCTACAGTAACAGAACTAAGAAACAGGCATGCCCAAGGAGAAAAAACTACAGGCATTAATGTCCGAAAGGTAATAATTTAATCTTTAGTTACAGCAGAAAATGTTGATTATTGTAAAATACTAAAAGCTTCATAATTGTCAAATGAAAGGTTTTGTGATTAAAAATAGAGTTAACCTTGGATTTAAGTATAAGACCTGCAGGTTAATTAATGTATGCCATCTAGTGAGAATGAAGATGATGCCTTAAGTGAGAAGTATTGTTAAGTCTGCCATCTAATGGTTGTACAATTTTTAGCAAGTTACGTAGTCTGTGCTTCAGTTTTATTGGTTGTAAAAACAGGGACTATTAATAGTTCCCTCATAGGCCTGTGAGGATTAAATGGATTACTAATTAGAAAGTTCTTACAAAGATGCCTGGTGTATAGTCAACCATTGCTGCTGTTGTGAGCACCAGCCTAGTGTAGTTGTATAGGGTAAACATATAGAACAATAATAATTTCCCATTTTGTATTAATGTTTTATGTCTCCTTTTATTGAGATGACAAATAATATGTAATGGAAAAAAATTGACAATCCAAGATGATATTTTTGGAATGGTTACAGAACTCAAAGGCGGGCACTACCTGGTTAGGGAAAGTTTCATGAAGCTGCATGCAGCCTTGGTTGGTAGGGAATGAAAAAGTTTCAGATGGGGAAGCAGTGGTTTACAGGTAAGAGGGACCAAGAAGTTACTCATTTTGTCTAGAGCAGAGGTTATATGATGGTCATACAGTGGACTTTAAGATTGGAAAGATCAGATAAAAGCTAGAATGAGGAGTCCTTTAAGTTGTTGAGACAGGCATGGGTGTTTGTGTTTTTTTGTGTTTTAATTCCAGTAGTTGGGAGCCACTAAAGTTTTTTTAACCAAGAGGCTAAGGTGCTGAAAAGAGTATTTTAAGGAGGGAAGAATGGAGACAGGTTCACCTGTTAAGACCATCACCAGTAATCCTAGGATAAAGGTGACTAGGATAGTGGCAGTAGGAATCAAAAAGTGGGAAGTGAGAATGATGTAAAGGCAGGGTGTAGAGCAGACATGGCCAAATTCAGAATTGGGAATCAGATAATTTAAAATCTTATAACTTTTTTCTTTAACTGAATATAGTTGATTTATAATATTGTGATTCAGGTGTACAGCAAACAGATCTCATAATTTTTAATAACTATGATCATCTACATAATTTTTGCCAGGATACTCTTTATATTTTTATTTTTTAATAAATTTATTTTTTACTTATTTTTTTAAGATGTTGGGGGTAGGAGTTTATTTATTTATTTTTGCTGTGTTGGGTCTTCGTTTCTGTGCGAGGGCTTTCTCTAGTTGTGGCAAGTGGGGGCCACTCTTCATTGCAGTGCACGGGCCTCCCACTATCGTGGCCTCTCCTGTTGCGGAGCACAGGCTCCACACGCGCAGTCTCAGTAGTTGTGGCTCACGGGCCTAGTTGCTCCGCGGCATGTGGGATCCTCCCAGACCAGGCCTTGGACCTGTGTCCCCTGCATTAGCAGGCAGATTCTCAACCACTGCGCCACCAGGGAAGCCCCTATTTTTTATTTATTTATTTTTGGCTGTGTTGGGTCTTCATTGCTGCACGTGGGCTTTCTCTAGTTGTGGCGAGCGAAGGCTATTCTTTGTTGCAGTGCGCGGGCTCATTGTGGTGGCTTTTCATTGCAGAGCATGGGCTCTAGGCGTAGGCCTGAGCAGTTGCAGCACGTGGGCTCAGTAGTTGTGGCTCGCAGGCTCTAGAGCACAGGCTCAGTAGTTGTAGCGCACGGGCTGGCATGTGGGATCTTTCTGGACCAGGGATTGAACCCATGTCCCCTGCAGTGGCAGGCAGATTCTTAACCACTGCACCACGAGGAAAGGCCCTTTGCCAGGGTATTTTTAACTAAAAGATGCTTACAAGGAGTTGTTTTGGAGTTAGGCTTGGAATTCAATTTTTCCAAATTTTAGTTGAAATACAAGCTACAGTGTAGAGAAGAGCTTAGAGAGTATCTTACTCTTGACTAGACTAAGGGAAAACTAAGTTTGAGAGGCCTTGAGGTTTACTGGTAACTGTAGTTGGTGATATGGATCAGTTACAAACACTAAAAGCAACTTGTACTGGTTTGCAGGGTGGTATTTCCAACATACTGGAGGAACTGGTTGTCCAGCCTCTGCTGGTTTCAGTCAGTGCACTGACTCTAGCAACTGAAACTGTCCGGAGCATTCTGAAAATTGATGATGTGGTAAACAGTCGGTAACATGGATAACACTGGCTGACTGGCACCATCATGGCCACTAAATAGCACAGCTGGAGTGGAAGAGCACCTTGGCATTCCCCGTTGTTTGGAAGATTGTTTCCTTTATGAATTTTTTGCTAGTCAGGGTGAAAACAGTTCATACTTCTAGTCTTTTTTCACCTATAAAAATACGGAGATTTGGATAACCACCTTAAACATCTTCCATCCTTAAAATTCTGTCCTTACAGGTTTTGAAATCTAAGTTTTTCTCTTTTCAGGTAAACAGTCGGTAACATGGATAACACTGGCTGACTGGCACCATCATGGCCACTAATAGCGCAGCTGGAGTGGAAGAGCACCTTGGCATTCCCCGTTGTTTGGAAGATTGTTTCCTTTATGAATTTCTGGACCTGGTTTTCCAGCTGGCATTTGCTTCAAATTGTATTGACACAGTTTGATGAAAACATTAAAAATATGGTTTCAAAGGGCAGATTAATTGATTGCGCTCCTGCATTACCCCCACTGCCCTGCCCTCACAACCTCTGTTACCTCTGATCCTCTTGAGAAATCTGTATAGGAAGGGAAAGAAGACTTTGCACTTACCTGTTAAACTTCCTTACAGGCTTAATCCTGGGTACTTTTAAGTTTTCTGTTAGTTTTTTAACAGAAGTATTGAGAAGGAAAAATGGCCCAATATGCTCATCACCCTGATAAATCCCTGCTTACAATAATATATATGCTGTTTGAAAAGTTAACAATACAGAAGAAAAGTGAAAAATGAAAGTCTTTCTCATGCTAACCCCTTTCTCCAAGAATAACCACTGTTGTGTTAATTGGGATTCCTTCTAAAAATAAAAATGTAGCAGATCTTACTTGTACAAGAAGGATTCATAACTAGTAAGTCTTTTTCCAGTGGTTTAAAACATCTTTATTGCCTCTACCCTGATCAAGAAGCATTGTCTTGCACCATGAGTGGTGTAAAATCTAACTAGTGTCCATCTTTGCTTTAGCCACATTCCAGTCAATTCTGCATACACTATATATATAGCTAGTGATCTTTTTAAACTTGTCAGGCACTCCTTTAAAAAAGCTTTCATGACTTCTGATTGCCTTTGGAGGAAGGCCAAACCCTTAAGGTGGACCACAAATTGAGCCTCTGTAATCTGGAATCACACTCAACCATCTTTCTTTTGTGTATTTCACAAAAGTGTTATGAAAGCAGTTGCAGGGAGCTCCTTCACATCTGGAGAAAGAACTTCAGCAGACCATCCTGAAGCTTGGTTGTGTCTGACAACTCCGGTGGTTAATTAAAATGACTAATTTGGTAAATGGTAAATTCAGATAAGTCTTTGCATAGTCTGGAATTTAATAATTCAATAATTATCATTTTAGTGGGTATTAGGAGCTTGCTGTTAAAAAAAATAGCTACCATAAAACAACTGAATTATGTATATACTAAATACTTTTATTTTTGGCTGCGTTGGGTCTTCGTTGCTGCACGCAGGCTTTCTCTAGTTGCAGCGAGTTGGGGCTAATCTTTGTCGCGGTGCGCGAGCTTCTAATTGTGGTGGCTTCTGGTTGTGGAGCACAGGCTCTGAGCATGCGGGCTTCAGTAGTTGTGGCTCACAGGCTGTAGAATGCAGGCTCATTAGTTGTGGTGCATGGGGTTAGTTGCTCCGCAGCATGTGGGATCTTTCCAGGCCAGGGATCGAACCTGTGTCCCCTGCATTGGCAGGTGGATTCTTAACCACTGTGCCACCAGGGAAGCCCTATCCTAAATATTCTTAAGTGAAAATACTTTAACCAAAATTATTTATATTGGAACTTTTAATTGAGTTATTCAGCATCCTTACGTGTGTCTGTGTCTTAGGGTATACCTATATATCTAAGTATATGAGTAGTTTATATTTAAAGCCTTGTAAAGGGAACTCGGTAACGAGACAAACGTTTCCTAGTCATTCTGTTAAATTTGATATAAATTAAACCACTAACTACTTTATTTAGGGTTTGACTCAGGTTTTACAACAGTTTATAAAATAAGTTATGTTTTAGGAAAGGGAAGCCCAAATGACAAAATTCAAAATAGTTGTTTGATACAGTTAAATAATTCTAAAGTAATGAAAGGGAAATGTATCCTGTTAAATATTTAAAAGGTATGCTTTTAACAATGAAGAAGGATGCCTATCCTAATGAGGCAAAGGTTTTGCATACTTCTTTCCTCTTGAGTACTATTTATTCCTCACCCTCAGTTTTTTTCTTTTTTTTTTTGTCTTTTTTTTTTTTTTTTTTTTTTTTTTCCCCCCCCCCTTTTTTTTTTTTTTTTTTTTTTTTTTTTTTTTTTTTTTTTTTTTTTTTTTGGCCACACGCAGCAAGGCTTGCAGGATGTTATTTCCCTGACCAGGGATTGAACCCCGGGCCTAGGCAGTGAAAGCACCAAGTTCTAACCACTGGACCACTAGGGAATTCCCACCCTCAGCTCTTCATTAAAATGAAAAAATTTTAATACAGTGAAGTTCAAAGAATAGTATGAACACTGTATACCCTCCACCTAAATTTAACTACTTAGGCATATTGCCATAAAGTCAGTTCTGTAACATGTATAACTAAAAATCATTGTGTGCAAAATTGTGCAGTAGAAATCACAGGGCTTACAGAAATGCGGTTGAGGCGCAACCCCAAAACTTAATCAGCAACACAAAAGGAACCTGATAAAACAGTTTTACAGATGCTAAAATGGTTAACAACTGCATAGTATATTAAATATGCCACTTGGAAACACCTCAAGTTGTGGAAGTAGCTGTCGGAAGTAGGAGCTACTGTCATCGCAAAGTAGTAGAAGGAGGGTTATCTGAAACGTGACAAAGTTGTAATAACTGATGTGATGAGTGTGGCTCATAAGAGTTAATTGGTGTCTCAGTATTTTGAGGTATAAGTGTGTGGTTTTGTATGTTATTGGGCAGTTTGATTCAGATGGATGCATTTTTCTGTCTTTGCTTTTTTTTAAATTGTCATTTAATTTTTTTAAAAAATATTTAGGCTGTGCCAGTTCTTAGTCGTGGCACGTGGGATCTTTAGTTGCAGGATTGCGGCATGCGTGTGGGATCTAGTTCCCCAACCAGGAATCAAACCCGGGCCCTGTGCATTGGGAGCACAGAGTTTTACCTACTGGACCACCAGGGAATTAAGTCCCTGTGTTTGCTTTTTTCTTTTGAGGAAATGACACAAATGTGGAACTGGGATTTTGCTCAAATTGTTCACTTGCTACTTAAAGATTCTTCGTATTTTGACAGTTTGACTATCGTGTCTTAAGTTTGGTCCCCTTCAGTTTTCTTGAGGTTTTTAGAGGTACAGATTAATGTTTCTTCCATCGGTTTTGTTGAATTGAGTTAGGGATCAAAGTTCCAAAAGACTGAGTTGGCTAGAAGTTGTGGGATGAAGTACTAGAAAACAGGAAGCTTTACAGAAATAGTTCCCAGATGTGTAGAGGTGTAGCCTTGAGTATTTGGCTGAGTACTTATTTCTGTGTCGGGGGTAAAACTAGAGTTCAAGGAACAACCAGTGAAAAGCAGTAGACTGAAGTTTACAACAGGCTAGGAATAGTTTAAATTCTCATTAGCCAAATTGGAGAAACCTTGCAATATACAAGGACTGAATAGAGCCTTCAGAAGGGTTCTGCCTTAGTAGTGAGGCTAAATTTGCCATAAAGATTGCTGTGGACTCTTCATAGCAAAGGATTTCTTTAAAGGATCAAACCAATCCCAAGCAACATACCTGTGCATCTGAACAAAGCTTAAAACTCTAAAAGGATACAATAATATAAAATTCACAATGTCTGGTATTCAATCAAAAATCATCAGTAATGTGAATGGATAAAGAAGATGTATATGTATACAATGGAATACTACTCAGCCATTTAAAAAGGATGAAATTTTGCCATTTGCAGCAACATGGATAGACTTTGAGGGCATTATACTATGTGAAATAAGTCAGAAAGACAAATACTGTCTGATGTCACTTATATGTGGAATTGACAAAGTACAACAAACTAGTGAGTATAACAAAAAAGAAACAGTCACAGAACAAACTAGTGGTTACCGGTGGGGAGAGAGAAGAAGCGGGGGCAATATAGAGGTAGGGGAGTAAGAGGTACAAACTATTAGGTATAAAATAAGCTATAAAGGTATATTGTACAACATGGAATACAGCCAATATTTTATAATAACTATAAATGGAGTATAGCTTTTATAAAAATTTGTGAATCACTATATTGTACACATGTAACATGGTATAGCAACTACATCTCAATTTTAAAAAGAAAGGGCATCAAAATATGAAAAAAAATCAAGTCATGCAAGTGAAAGCACAATAGAGAGTAACTCAAAGCCATATGGAGAAATAAAGATCTCAATAAAGGTAATTACATGGGCAATATAAAAGCTAGTGTTTTTGTAACAACAGTTTCTACTTTTTGTCTTCTATATGTTTTAAGAGAGTGATATATTTAAAGAAAAAAATTAGTCTAGGGGCTCCCCTGGTGGCGCAGTGGTTGAGAGCCCGCCTGCCGATGCAGGGGACACGGGTTCGTGCCCTGGTCCGGGAAGATCCCACATGCCGTGGAGCAGCTAGGCCTGTGAGCCATGGCCGCTGAGCCTGTGCGTCCGGAGCCTGTGCTCCACAACGGGAGAGGCCACAACAGTGAGGCCCGCGCACCGCAAAAAAAAAAAAAAAATTAGTCTAAGTTTTACAAACTTTGGTTTGTAACTTCGAATCTTGTTTTCTACATAGTTTAAGAGAGTAATGCACTTAAGAGAATTATTAGTTTATGTTTTGGGGCACATAGTCTATAAAGATGAATTTTTGTGACCTCAAATGAAAGCAGTATGAACAAAGCTATGAAGTAGCAGTTTTTGTATGCTGTTGAAGTTAGTTAAGCTGCTATAAATTCAAATTAGAGGGTTATAACTTTAGGATATTAAATGTTATCCCCGTGGTAACCACACGCGCACAAAAACTATAGAATATATACAAAAGGGAATGAGAAAAGAATTTAAACAATTCGCTACAAAAAATTAAACACAAAAGACAGTAAATCACAAAATGAGGGATGAAAAAACCTATAAGTCATATAGAAAAGAAATAGGAAAAAGACAGTTGTAAGTTTCTCCTAACAAGTAATTAAATGTAAATAGATTAAACTCATCAAAACAGAGATTGGCAGAATGGATATAAACACATGATCCAACTATATGCTGTCTATAAAGACTAGATCAAAGACAAGTATATTGAAAATGGAATGATGGAAAAAATATATTCCATGCGCATAGTAACCAAAAGAAAGGAGTGGCTCTACTGATAACAGACAAAATAGAACCTAAAGAAAGTCACAAGAAACAAAAGACATTGTGGAGATATAACAATTAGAAATGTTCATGCACCCAATGACAGGACATCAAAATACTGTGAAGCAAAAATCATCAGTCATGCAAGTGAAAGGACAGTAGACAGTAACGAGGCTGTATGGAGAAATAAAGATCTCAATAAAGGTAAATACATAAGCAGCATTACTGGCAATTGAAGGGAGATATAAAATAATAGTTGGAGACTTAAGTACCTCACTCACAATAATGGACAAAACAAGAAAGTAAGGAAATAGAAGACAGCACAATAAACCAACTAGGTATAACAGACATACAGAACACTGCTCCACAATAAGAGCATACATATTCTTCTCAAGTACACATGGGACATTTTTCAGGATATGCCATATGTTAAGCCACAAATCGTTTCAATAGATTTTAAAAGGTAGATAGATAGCATACAAAGTATCTTCTCTGACCAAAACAGGATGAAGTTAGAAATCAATAACGGAGGGAAGAGTGGAAAATTCAAAAAATTGTGGAAACAACACACTTTTCAACAACCAATGGGTCAAAGAAGAAATCATAAATTAGAAAATACCTAGAGTTGAATGCAAATGAAAACACAACATACCAAAACTTATGTGACACAGTAAAAGCGGTGCTAAGAAGGAAATTTATAACTATAAAACGCTTACTTTAAAAACTCAAAACAACCTAACTGTACAACTTTAACTAGAACTAGAAAAAGAAGAACAAATTAAACCCAAAGCTAGCAGAAGGAAGGAAATAAAGATTAGAACAGAAAGAAATGAAATAGAGGATAGAAAACAATAAAGAAAATTGATGAAACTAAAAGATGTTTGTTGGAAAAGATGAATAAAATTAACAACTTTTTAGCTAAATGGATTAAGAAAAAAAGAAAAATTACTAAAATCGACAAGAAATTAGAAAATACTTAGAGATGAATGCATATGAAAACAACATACCAAAACTATGGGACACAGCAAAAGCAGTGCTAAGAAAGTGAGGACATTACTACCAATTTTACAGACGTGAAAAGCATTATAAGAAAATATAATGAACAATTTGTATGCTCACAAGTTAGATAACCTGGATCAAATGGACAAATCCTAGAAATACAAAACCTACCAAGTCTAAATCATGAAGAAACAGAAAATCTGACTATACCTATAGCCAGTAAGGACATTGAATCAATAATCAAAATCTCCCAACAAAGAAAAGCCCTGGACTCAACCCATTGGCTTTACTGGTGAATTAAACCAAACATTTAAAGAACTAATACCAGGCCTCCTCAAACTTTTCAAAAAATTGGAGAGGAAGGAACACTTTCTAATTCATTCTATAAGGCCAGCATTACCCTGATACCAAAGCCAGACAAAGACACTACAAGAAAACTACAGACCAATATTCCTTATGAACAATGATACAAAAATTCTCACTAGTAGCAAACCAAATTTAGCAGCATAGTAAAAGTATTATGCACCATGACCAAGTGAAATTTTATTCCTAGAATGCAAGGATGTTTCAACATGTGAAAATTAATCAATGCAATATATCATTAAATTAATCAATGCAAAAAAAATTAAGTGAAAAACACCTACATGGGACTTCCCTGGTGGTGCAGTGGTTAAGAATCTGCCTGCCAATGCAGGGAACATGGGTTTGAGCCCTGGTCTGGGAAGATCCCACACGCCATGAAGCAGCTAAGCCCATGTGTCACAACTACTGAGCCTGCGCTCTAGAGCCCGTGAGCCACGACTACTGAGCCCTCGTGCCACAACTACTGAAGCCTGCGTGCCTAAAGCCCGTGCCCTGCAACAAAAGAAGCCACCACAATGAGAAGTCCGCGCACAGCAACGAAGGTGCAATGCAGCCAAAAATAAATAAATAAATTTATTTAAAAAAAAAAAGAACACCTACATGATCATCTCAATTTATGCAGAAAAAGCATTTGACAAATTGCAACAATTTCATGATAAAAAAAAAGGAACAGACGGAAACTACCTCAACATAATGAAAAGCCATATATGAAAAACCCAAAACAAACATCAGACTCAATGGTGAAAGACTGAAAGCTTTTTCTTTAAAAAAGCCAAGGATGCCCACTTTTACCACTTCTATTCAACATAGTATGGACATTCTAGCCAGAGCAATTAGGCAAGATAAAGAAATTAGAGGCATACAAACTGGAAAGGAAGACGTAAAATTACATCTGCAGATGATATGATCTTACATGTAAAAAGCCCCAAAGATTACACACACACACACACACACACACACACAAAAGCTGTTAGAACTAATAAATGATTTCAGCAAAGTAACAGGATACAAAGTCAACACACAAAAATCATTTGCATTTTTATACACTAACAACAATCTGAAAAGGAAATTACAAAAACAATTCAATTCATAATAGCATCAAAAATAAATAAAATATTTAGAAATTAACCAAGGAAATGAAAGATTTGCTCAGTGAAAATGACAAAACATTGTTGAAAGAAATTAAAGAAGACAAATAAATGGAAAAAGACCCCATGTTCATGGATTCAAAGACTGAATATTGTTAAAATGTCAATATATCCAAAGTGATCTACAGATTCCATGTAATCCCTATCAAAGTACCAATTGCATTATTCACAGAACTGGAACGAATATCCTAAAATTTGTATGGAACTACAAAAGACCTTGAATGTCCAAAGCAATGTTAAGAACAAAGCTGGAGGTATTATGCACCCTGATTTCAAGCTATACAGCAAGCTACGGTAATCAAAACAGTGTGGCACTGGCATAAAGACTCACATTTAGACAAGTGAAATAGAATAAATAAACACAATATGTTAAAATGAGTTTTGACAAGCAAGCCAAGACCACTCAATGTGGAAAGGTCAGTCTTTTCAACAAATACTGCTGGGAAAAGTGGATGTCCACATGCAAAAGAATGAGGTTAGACCCTTACCTAACACCATATCCAAAAATTAACTGAAAGTGGATCAAAGACCTAAGACAATAACACTCTTAGAAGAAAACATAGAACAAAATCTTCACAATATTGGATTTGGCAATGTCACTTCTTAGATATGACATAAAAGACACAGAAAACAAAAGAAAAAATAGACAAATTGGACTTCATGAATATTTTAAAGTTTTGTACATCAAAAGACACTATCAACAGAGGAAAAAGCAACCCACAGAAAGGGAAAAAAATATCTGCAAATCCCATATCTAATAGGGATTAGTACCTAGAATATATAGAGAGAACTACTAAAACTCAACAACAAAATAACAACCCAATTTAAAAATGGGCAAAGAAAAAAAAAGGGCAAAGAACTTGAATAGATATTTCTTCAAAGAAGATATACAAATGGCCAATAAGCACATGAAAAGATGCTCAACATCACTAATAATTAGGGAAATGCAAATCAAAACTACAGGATATCACCTCATACCCTTTAGGATGGCTACTATCAGAAAAACAAAACAACGGGAATGCCCTGGTGGTCCAGCAGTTAGAACTCTGCACTTCCACTGCAGGGGGCATGGGTTCAATCCCTGACTGGGGAACTAAGATCTCGCAAGCCACATGGCGCAGCAAAACAAAAAAAAGAAAAGAGGGACTTCCCTGGTGGTGCAGTGGTTAAGAATCCGCCTGCCAATGCAGGGGACACGGATTCAATCCCTGGTCCGGGAAGATCCCACATGCCACAGAGCAACTAAGCCCATGCACCACAACTACTGACCCTGTGCTCTAGGCCCCGCGTGCCGCAACTACTGAGCCCACATGCTGCAACTACTGAAACCCGTGTGCCTAGAGCCTGTGCTCTGCAACAGGAGAAGTCACTGCAAATGAGAAGCCTGTGCACCACAATGAAGAGTAGCCCCCACTAGCAGCAATTAGAGAAAGCCTGAGTGCAGCAACAAAGACCCAACGCAGCCAACAAAAAAAAAAAAAAAGAAAGAAAAGAAAAACAAAACAAGATACCGGAACACGTGGGTATTGTTGGTAGGAATGTAAAATGCTACAGCTACTGTTGAAAACAGGATGACAGTTCCTCAGAAATTAAATTACCACATGATCCAGCAATTCCACTTCTGGGTATATACCCAAAAGAATTGAAAGCAGGGTCTCAAATAGGTATTTGTACACCCATGTTCGTAGCAACATTATTCACAATAGCTAAAATGTGGAGGCAACCCAAGTGTCCACTGATGGATGAATGGATCAGCAAAATGTGATACACACACACACACACACACACACACAAAATGGACTATTATTCAGCCTTTAAAAGAAAGGAATTTCTCGCATATGCCACAACATAAACAAACCTTGAGGACATTATGCTAAGTGAAATAAGTCAGTCACAAAAGAAGACAAATACTATATGATTCTACTTATATGAGGCACTTAGTCAAAATCATAGAGACAGAAAGTAGAATGGTGGCTAATTAAACTTAAAAGCTTTTGCACAACAAAGGAAATCACCACCAAAACTAAAAGACAACCTACTGAATGGGAGAAAATATCTGCAAATGATATGGTCGTTAAGGGGTTAATGATGGTGGTGTCATGGGCTACATGAGCTGAGGAGAAGTGAGGTGTGAGAGAAGGAAAACCGTGCCTTCTGGTGGGTAGTGGGGAGGGACTTCTCTAAAAGGGAAAATCTCTTTCTGGCACTTCTGTGGTGATGGAGAGGCATTCTGAATTGCCACCTGCCTACCTCACCATTTCTCATGTAGGACTTCTGGGTCTATCATCACCATCATCATCTGAGGAGGAGCTGGTTTTGTCATCTGATTTGGTGTCTCTGCTGCACAGAAAAGGCAGCAGCCATTTTGCCACCTTTGTCCTCTGATTCAGAGAACTCTACCTTTCTAGATGAGGGAGCCTCTTTCCTCAGTACTTTCTTTTTCTGTTTTATTTTCTACAATTTTTTTAAAAATATTTATTGATTTATTTATTTGGCTGCACCGGGTCTTGGTTGTGGCATGCAGGATATTTTAGTGTGGCATGTGAATTCTTATTATGAACTCTTATTTGTGGCTTGTGGGATCTAGTTCCCTGACCAGGGATCGAACCTGGGCCCCCTGCACTGGGAGCATGGAGTCTTAGCCACTGGCCCATCCGGGAAGTCCCTATTTTACACAATTTTTAAAGGTTACTTTCCATTTACAGTTATTACAAAATAGTGGCTATATTCGCCATGTTGTGCAACACATCCTTGAGCCTATCTTACACCCAATAGCTTGTATCTTCTACTCCCCTACCCCTACATTGCCCCTCCTCCCCCCACTGGTAACCACTAGTTTGTTCTCTTTATCTGTGTCTACTTCTTTTTTGTTATATTCATTCCTTTGTTGTTGTTTTTTAGATTCTTTTTTATGGCTGAGTAGTATTCTATTTTATTCTCAGTACTTTTATCACTTTTTGTCACTTCTATCACTTTTTGTCACTTACCTGAAGTTCTCCCTGGAGAAACAGAAATACAACTCCTTCTTGTAGGGCTTTGCTGCTGGCTGCTGGGGAATGATGAATTCCTGGTGGTAGAGTTGCTGTAGGTGATATTTGGTGCTTTTGCCTTGGAAGACTTGCTGAAGGAGATAACCTGCTGAAACCATGCAACTCAGATTGGGACTTGAACCCACAGTCTTTTAACTGAGATCACACACCTGGTCTCAGGACTTAACGAAGCTCAGGTTCTTGATGTCTTGCTGCAGAAAGAATTCTGTGAGAGACAAAGTGATAGGTAAGAAGTGGATTTATTTAGAAACACATTCCACAGATGGAGTGTGGGCCATCTCAGAAGGCAAGAGTGGCATCAGGGTATGGGGGTGTTAGTTTTTATAGGGGTGGGTAATTTCATAGGCTAATGAGTGGGAGAAGTGGTCCAGCTATTTGGGGGGAAGGGGTGGGAATTTCCAGGAATTGGGCCACCTCCCATTCTTTGACCATTATGGTTGGCCTTGGAACTGTCATGGCACCTGTGGGTGTGTCATTTAGCTTGCTGATGTGTTACAATGAGCGTATACTGAGGCTCAAGGTCAAGTGGAAGTCGACTCATCCACCATCTTGGACCTATTTGGTTCTAATCAGTTTATGTCACATCCTCGGGCTATGCCGTTCTTTTAAAGGTTGTGCCCTGCCTCCTTCCCTCCTGTTTCACTACCAGTTTTTCAAGGGGGCTGAAGGTCCTCTTGGGAGACTTCTTTGTCAGTGACCCGACACAAGACAAAGTGGACAATGAACTACTCCTAGACAAGAATGCTGATGAGTGCCTTTTTCATCTCACTGGAGATCTGCTCCATCTATGCTTTGGTGGAGTTCTTCCTCCAGGTGATGGCTGCCTCCTTGGGCTTAGCTGTCTTCTAGGTGAATATGATCTTGATGGGATCTGTAGTGCCAGCAAGATCAAGTATGAGAAGAAGCGTGAGATTTTGGTTGATTCTTCTCCTTTTCCTTTTGTTTTTTGGAATTTTTTTTTTTTTTCCAGAGAAGGTCCTTTAGCTTTGGTACAGTTTCAGGCTGGGGAAATTTCAGGATATCACTAAGTGTCAGAAGTGGTCACTTGTACTGAAGGTTCTGGGAGTGCTGGAGTGTTGTTTTCTGGAGCAGAGGAAGGACTCTGGCTCTTGGTTCTTTGATGAGAAGGCTGAACATGACTGTGCTTTCTCTCTGTCCTGACTGGGCAGGATTGTCTTTTAGGGTAGGAGATCTGGACTGGAGTCTTCTTGGACTTCAAGATCTCTACCTTTTCTCTCTACTGCTTTCTTTTTCTTCTTTATCTCTCTTTTCTTTGTCTTGCTTTTTTCACAGGTGGCAATTTTTCTTCAATCTGTCTGTTTCCTTTCTTCTTTCTTCAGGTCTAGGAAAGTGAAAGGGATTCCAGCGATATTTTCTTGTGGAGGGGCCACAGTTCTCCCATAAACTGTAGAATTTTTTTTTTTCATTCAAAACGCCAGTCTGGTTGATTCGCATCATTTCAGAGCCTGGATTCTCCAAAAACAGCCAAGAGAATTGGGCCAGAGCCACACTGGGTCACTCTGTTGTGACCTAATAAGGTGATGGTACTACATTTCAGATGCAAAGAATAATTTCCATCTTGGTTCAGCCCTTCACTTCCAGTTGGTTGACTAAACTCAGTCATAACATTCTCTTTATTTTTTAAAAAATAAATTTATTTTTGGCTGCGTTGGGTTTTCATTGTTGCGGCTAGTGGGGGCTACTCTTTGTTGCAGTGCGTGGGCTTCTCATTGCGGTGGCTTCTCTTGTTGCGGAGCATGGGCTCTAGGCGTGTGGGCTTCAGTAGTTGCAGCGCATGTACTCAGTAGTGGTGCGCGGGCTCTTGAGCGCAGGCTCAGTAGTTGTGGTGCGTGGGCTCCGCAGCATGTGGGATCTTCCCAGACCAGGGCTCGAACCCATGTCCCCTGCATTGGCAGGTGGATTCTTAACCACTGCACCACCAAGGAAGTCCCATAACATTCTCTTTAAACCCAAGGATTTCTGTAACTCATTTTGTTATCCAAGGCTTTTGAAACTCAAAATTTATTTTTCTCATGTCTGCCTTATATTTCTAAGCATTCTGCACATTTCAGCTACTTCAGTAGTTTCTGTTTGTTGCTGAACCAATGATCTTATCCTGCACTTGTTCTGTGGAAGAATCCAGCAGTCATATTGCTCTGAGAATACTCCCTATCCCAAGGTGCATGGGAGATTATGTGTGTATATATATATACATACACACACACATACGTATATGTATTTAATACATTTTAAGTGGTTTGAAGCCACCTATATTATAATTATACAATTATATATTAATTTATACATTATATAAATATATATATTTATATATATAAATATATATATATTATATGTTACATATATATATTTTATGTAATATTATTTTTTATTTTATTATTTTAAAAAATCTACTAATATTTTATTGGGTCATTCAACCCCAGGACATCAAGAATGTAGAAGAAAGGGAAATGAGACAGCAAAAGATGGAAAACAAATACAAAGGTATGAATTACTAAGCTGGCCATTTCTTTAAAAAAAAAAAAAGATCAGTTTCTTGTCATCACTGACTTGCCCAGACAGTCTCCATAGAATCATCCTGCCGTAGAAGAGTCTATCAGGTAAAGGAAGGGAAAGAAATATATTTGCCAGTTTCACATCTCTCATTGGTCAAAGCTTATCCTAGCACGTTGATCCTTGCCCAGTGCCTCCAGTCAGCTGCTGCGGAAGCGCAAAAGCTCAGTGCTTCATCTGAGTCTGGAAGTGGTGTAAGTAGCGAGAGCCTCTGTGGGTGTAGGCAGTGTTGCTTTAGAACAAGAGATGCTACTTTGCTACTACAGCAGCGAGCCAGAGGACCAGAGAGCAAACGGAACTGAGCAAATAGGTATCCTAGAGAAGAATTAGAGCCTTGGTTTTCCAACCTGTAAACGATTAGAATCATCTGAGGCATTTTGGAAGCTATCTGATAATCCAGTGTTCAAATTATCTATTTCTGCATTAAAAAAATTACTCCAGGGAATTCCCTGGCGGTCTGGTGGTTAGGACTCTGTGCTCTCAATGCGGAGGGCTCCAGTTTGATCCCTGGTTGGGAAACGAAGATCCCACAGCCCATGCAGAGCAGCCCTCCCCACCAAAAATTTACTCTAACACATGGCTTAAAAACCACTTAAAATATTTTATTAAATACATTAATATACTATCACAAATGAATATAATTATATAATATTACATTTTGTACATTAATATGTAAATTTAAATATAATTAATATATGGTTTCTATTTATTTAATATACATTTAAGTGGTTTCTAAGGAACATAATATTAATATATTAATAAATATATTTATTTCATATATAATTTACATATATATACTTACTATATATTTTATAATTTCTGTCATGAATTCTTCTGTAACCCATAAATTGTTTTTAGAAGTATTTTAGAGTTTCCAAACTGAAAGCCTTTTCTAGTTTTTTAAAAAAATTAATGTCTAACAATTGCATTAAGTGATCAGAGAATGTTAACTGTATAATATTAATCCTTTGAAGTCTATTGAGGCTAGCTTTATGGCTGAGTGCTATGGTTTCTTTTTATAATGTTCCTAAGATAATATATATTCTCCAATTGTTATATATATATTTATATAAATTTATTTCTATAATATAATATATAAAATATATTTATATACATATTAGAAAAAATGTATTTTCTAATAGACATATGTTACCTAATTATAATTGTGCTGTTCAAATCTTCTATATCCCTCCATGTATACACAAATGTATCAAAGACACAGGACTGTTCATAGCTGCTTTATTCACAATAGCAAATGTGGCAGTCAACTAGCTTACCTGCTTAGATCTCCTTTAAAGACAGGCTCTGCTGTGAGGAGTGAAGTCAATTGACACAGCAGTGTGCAGGGGCCTGTTAGTACTGGCTTTAAAGACCTGACTGTAAAAATTTCAGGGTATTTGCAAACTGTTTGTTAAACACAGCCATTATTAAAAATTAAGTTTTGCTAAATTGTAATTAAATAAATTATATTCAAAACAAAGATAATTTCTCAAAACTCTTCACTTCCTCTTCTGTTACTACATTTTACTTATACTTAGGCTCTCAAGATTATTTGCATCTACTCTATCTGTATGGTGGAAAAACTATATAATGGTGTCCTATTGGGCATCATTCCCCAAGTTCATGTTCAGTGATGTCACACTGGTTATTTGAAATTGGCCTTGGCGAGGGTACTGACATCATGGAAATCAGCGAGTGCTACAGGTTGGCTTTTAAACTTAAAACAATGAGGAAAATGCTAATAATACAGAAAAAACTTAGTGTGTGGTGTCTGTAGCTGTCACATTGTGAAGAGCACAAAAATTTAAGGAAAATTCTTTTAGTATTAGAAAATTATTTATCTATTCTAGCAAAAAAGTTACAACATTGGCAGACAAGTGAAATTCTGACATACATGTTGGTTGTTTCACTTTCATCTTAGTCATTAATATAAACAAAAATATCAACCAGCATTCATGCTGGAACTACATTCACCAGTTGCAACCATAGGTTGGCTATAGATACAAGAGTTCAGCAAAAACCAATGAAAGTACTCTGGGAGAATCAATTGTGAGGGATTTACAGTAAAGAGTATGTTTTATTTATAAGTTGTGTGCTACAATTCTTTATATTACTAAAATTTATAAGTACAATCACATACACACACACTTTCTCCCAGAGAGCCAGTCATCAAACATTTACCAGCATAACACTGGCTAACAGCCGGCAACCACAGCACTTCAGGGTTTTCTCACAGTGTTCCATTTGAGAACTTGCTCTTCAGAGGGAGTGCTAGCCAATGATTCAGATGGCAGGGCTGGTAGGGTCTGGCCATGTCTGCTCTATGAGCAATCTTTGTCCTGGAGTTCTCTTTTTACCTGGCTGAGACTTTCTCAGACCTTCACTGTAGTTTCAACCTTCACCTACACAATTATTCTCCTTTCCCTCTCTTTTCTAAGGTGTCAGAATATATCTTGTCCTGAAAACATTCCTACTCCCGTCCCTTTATCTTTCACAGGAACTTCCCCCAATAACTCTCTTTCACTTCTAACTCCTTCCTGGTATCATCTTCCTGAAGGACCCAAACTGACAGCTGAAAAAATGGAAACAATAGACGAGTGAATAAACTTAAGAAAGTGATAAAGACAATGTTAATGGCACGGATTAAATTTAAGAGTATGCCTTGACTGTAACTGTTACATTATGAATAGCACAAAATAATGAGGAAAATTCTTCCAGTATTGGAAAACTATTATCTCAGCAAAGAATACTATTCAGCAATTAAAAAGGAACAGACTACTCATATATACAACATGGATGAATCCCCAAAAGACAGTATGCTGATCAAAAGAAGTTAAGAGCAGAAGGAGTACATACAGTATGATTCCATTTATATGAAGTTCTATAACAGTCAAGGGAATGTGGAATGGGGAACAGACTGGGAAGGGGCACAAGGGATCTTTCCGGGATGACTGAAATGTTCTATACTCTTAATATGATTTCATGAGTGTACACATTTGTCAAAACGCATCCAGCTATATAATTTTTTGTACACTTAAAAAAAAATCTGTTTATTTATTTGGCTGTGCTGGGTGCGGCACATGGGATCTTCCTTGCGGCATGTAGGATCTTCAGTTGTGGCATGTGAACTCTTAGTTGCAGCATGTGGGATCTAGTTCCTTGACTAGGGATCAAACCGGGCCCCCTGCATTAGAAGCAGAGTCTTAGCCACTGAACGTCCAGGCAGGTTCCCCAACTATACATTTAAGATCTATTCATTGCACTGTGTATGTTACATCTCAATACAAAAGTGCAAAAATAATTCTTCCTATGATGATGTAAGATTTGTCATTTTCTTCTTGTAGATCTGTCCATTTCTGCTGTATGTATTTTGAGGCTATATTATTAGATATCTGCAAATTTATGTATATATAACTGAATGACTGCTGTACATCTGAAACTAACACATTGTAAATCAACTATATTTCAATTAAAACAATTTAAAAAATATATCTGCAAATTTAGAATATTGCTGATGAGTGGAAGCTTTTCTGCTCTTCTATAAACACATACAATGTGTCCTCCACACTCATTCCTTCTATCCTATTCTAGCCTAATCTTCCATTTGCAGTGCTTCAGCACATAGACCTGTCTTGCTGGTTTGGGGTTGGACTTAAAACGAATCCCAAGAGGGGGACGTGCATTCACAGAACTAGCTGCATGCAAATGACTAGAAGTCCCTTCTCCAGTCATTTGGGGCATCCATACCTCATGGGCTTCCAACTCTGGCTTCTGCTCAGAATCCAGCCAGCATCTGTTCCAGTGGTCGAAGCAAATGCTCAGTCAAAACAAAGAGCAGGGCTTCCCTGGTGGCGCAGTGGTTGGGAGTCCGCCTGCCGATGCAGGGGACGCGGGTTCGTGCCCCGGTCTGGGAAGATCCCACGTGCCGCGGAGCGGCTGGGCCCGTGGGCCATGGCCGCTGGGCCTGCGCGTCCGGAGCCCGTGCTCCGCGGCGGGAGAGGCCACAGCAGTGGGAGGCCCGCGTATCGCAAAAACAAAAAAAAAAAAAAAAAAAAGAAGAAAAAAATCCCTTACAATTATGGAGGTATGTCAAATGGACACAGGAACTAACCGAAAGATGTCCCAATGTTCAAAGCTTTTGAACAATAAAATAAAGTATTTATTGGATCAAAATCCAAAGTGTAAAATAAACCTACGAGTCCAAAAAAAAAAAAAAAAACAAAGAGCAGCCTGAAGAAGGTGAGGGAATAGGGGATTTTGCAAGTGCTCACACTCCAGACCAGCGAACAAGAGAGACTTGGTATAAAGGGCTCAGATCTCAGAGAAAGGTTCTAGACATCGCGCGCTGCATACTCTACCTTTGTGGTGGTGGTTGCAGGTTGTAGGGCAGGGAGTGGGAGGAAGTTGAAGAATAGGGAGGGGAAGGTTGCTGCAGCCTCAGCCTCAGGAGGTAGGGGCTTTAGGTAGCAGGTGGCTGGACTGCACCACGCCTGCTATTTTAAGGCTAGGCCTCTCTTCCAGGCGCGTGGTGTAGAGGGAAGGCGTCATTTGAAGCACCCACATCCCAGGTGGGAGATGTTGATGGGGGTGAGATGGAGATGACACTTGTCTGTGGCTACTGCTGGGCGCTCTCGCCCTCCGACCCCCACCACTATAAAGCTGAGGAACCCAAGGAGCAAACACGCGGTCCATACACTTGCACTTTCGCTCACTGGTGGGTGGACCAGGCTCCACCCAACTCTGGGCTTTTATTGGTCAGCCGAGAGGGATAGCTAGCAGCCTCCTCCGGATTGGTCGATTTCTGCTAGCTCTCAAGTCAATCAGAGCAGAATGTACAGGACTCCCATTCTCTGGCTTCCGGGGGAGCCATGTTGGGTAGCGGCACGCAAACCTTCCAGTCCTGAGACCGCAACGTAGTAACATCCCCAGCTTTCCTCTGCCGCCGCCGTCTCCTCCTAACAGGTTATTTCAAGGAATAAAAATGCGCTTTTTCACTCACAAAACGTGTCGTTTCATTAGTATAATGTGAGAAGCCTGCGTTTAGGCGGTGAAGCGCGAAGGAGGGGAAGAGGTGCCCTATTCTGCCCACCAGCCCTCTAAACGAGCAAAGATTCAATACTGATTCCCGCTATCCAGGAGGCCCCCCCACTTCGGGCCTCCCGCAGCATGCGCCGGTTTTGAGTGATGTTTGGCCCCTTGCGGCACCTGTAGCGTCCCTAGTTACCGGACCCCTAGTAACCACCTCCCCAAGCAAGGAGCCATCGGGCGCCTACGGCCGCGCCGGCTTCCACGCCCCGGGCCAGCGCGGGCGCTCAGGCCTCGGTGGCGTGGTGATGGCCGCTTCGCACCGAGCAGCGAAGCTGGCGGCCAGCAGTCTCCAAACCCCGGTCAATCCCAGCACCGGAGCGCGGGTCACCCATTACGAACGCAAAGACCCCGTAGAGTCCCTGTCGGCGGCGGCAGCGACCTTGGAGGAGGAGGAAGAGGCAGCGGGGCCGGCGCGGGCGCCGGTAATGCAGGGGCGGGAAGTGGGCTGGGGCTAGGCCCCGCGGGGGTGCAGCTGGAGGCTGGTCGGCGACCTAGCTGGTGAGGCGCGGGCTGGGAAACGCGCGCCCGGTCCAGATCCCTCCCTACCGGTGAGCCTGGCCCACCACGTTCTCTGTGCTCCCACGGAAAATACTCAAAACCAAGGCGTTGAAAAGTCTTTTAACTTTAACTAAAGAGATTGTTGTAAAAATGTCTTGGAGAGCATTTACGTTAGTCTGTTTCTACAGAGTGAAAAGTACAGAGCTTTACTCCTTATGCCCCAGCATCTGTTGGGAGTAGATATTTGCTTTTCTTTTTTTTCTTTTTCGTTTCAACTTGAGGAAAACTGTTCTATCCATAGAGGATAACCCATAAAACGCAAGTGAATCAGCTGTGCTGTCAGGTGTGTTTTGTTGTCATCTTGATGTCTTGGTTATTAGTGCATTTTATTTTATTTTATTTTTTGTGTGTGTGGTATGCGGGCCTCTCACTGTTGTGGCCTCTCCCGTTGCGGAGCACAGGCTCAGCGGCCATGGCTCACGGGCCCAGCCGCTCCGCAGCATGTGGGATCTTCCCGGACCGGGGCACGAACCCGTGTCCCCTGCATCGGCAGGCGGACCCCCAACCACTGCGCCACCAGGGAAGCCCTATTAGTGCATTTTAATACAGAACATGAGAGATGATGTTTAAAACCAGCAAGAGTTCGCTGGGTAAATCAGACAGATATAGTTAAGCCTCCAGAGAAACAAATTACTGAGGTTCCAATGTTTCCACTTGGCTCTTAAGGGTGGGGTGAGACAGCTTTTTCACTGGTCAATTTTCAGTGTCAAATGTGTTGTGACCACCAGTCTACCAGGTAGAGGGTCAAGTCTGCCATCGGCTCTGTTCACTTAAAAGATGGGAACCTTGAATTTTAACTAGCAATCTGCAGACATAAACCTCCTTAACTAACCCCAGTTAAAGATTCTTAATACCATTTGTCCAAAGCTTCTCAGATTCAAAACATTGTGGTCTAGGGCTAATAAAAATTACTGGATATTTTGGAATTCTAATCTCTTTAATCTACACTAAAACTGTTAATGAGAAAATCTGTAGCAACACCTTTTATGGGCAGTATTTTACCAACAGATAAACTACTTGAGGTTATCCAGAGTAAGGCAAATTGAGACCCTGAACATGAACCAGGGACAGTGACCTAGGGCCAGACTCATTCATGATAAAGCTTCCCCTCAACACAAATTTCAGGAGCCAACGAAGGAGGCAAACTGATGTTGGAAAAAGATTTGAATGGAGAAAAAGGATTTGGAGTCCCAGGCTAGGATCTGTTCATTTGCTAGTTGATATTCAGAAGTAACTTCCTTCAATCTCGGTTTTCTTATCTGTAAAAGAACTATAATAACTGCCTCTCTTTCTTGTCTCACTGGGCTATTATGATAACCAAATGAGAGAGTATGTCATAGCTAAAGGACAGTTTGTATAAATTAGTAATAATAATAACAACTGCCAGTGGGACTGTTATTTGAACAACTTTCGCAAAGATTAAGTTCTACTTTGGCTTGCTGTGGTGGAGGAAGCAGTCAGTTCTGTAGTCACAGGTATACTTCCAGAGTGTCCTGGTAAACTGCAGATCTGTATGAGAAGCATCACTTTAGGAGAGGTTAGTTTAATGAGCTAATTTCCAAGGGGCATGGTCCTACTGGAAAAAAAAAAAAAAGGAAGCTAAGTTTGGAGTTTGACACTGTTTTGAGACCACTGTACTTGAAGGATCCAAAAGCAAATCTGGATAAGCTGCCACTGTAGAAGGCCTGATGGTCAGAGGACATGGGGTTGGCAGACAAAGCACTGAAAAGCCAAGAAAGAGAGTGCAGGAGCCAAGCTTTGCCTTCTTCACAGTTTGGCTTGGTCTCCACCTTGGGTTTTTTATTTTTCTATTTATTTGTTTTATTTACTTATTTATTTTGGCTGCATTGGGTCTTTGTTGCGGTGCGCGGGCTTCTCATTGTGGTGGCTTCTCTTGTTGCAGAGCACAGGCTCTAGGTGCGCGGGCTTCAGTAGTTGCAGCACATGGGCTCAGTAGTTGTGGTGCACGGGCTTAGTTGCTCTGTGGCATGTGGGATCTTCCCGGGCCAGGGCTTGAACCCATGTCCCCTGCATTGGGAGCACAGAGTCTTAACCACTGCACTACCAGGGAAGTCCCTCCACCTTGGTTTTTTAAAGGTTAGTTTGTCTCAACTTCGTCATCTATAAGATGGAGTAAACTCAGCTTACCAGAATCACCACACAAAATTGATTAGAGAACCAACTGTCACAATAGGCCCCTTTAAGTCCTTTGGTTTGCCAAAGCAATCCCCGCCCCGCCGCCGGCTCCATGTACACCCCTTGCAGGACTCCGTGCCCATATAGGGCACTAAGTCATATTTCTTCAATCTAGCCTCAGTTGGAGATATCAGTTCATAGACCTTGCTATGGGGTTGATGATGACATGGGTAAAGCACTATTCTATAATACACAGTTAAAATTTCACTGACTTTCCTAATGGGATGGCCTTCTCTTTTTCAACAATATTGAGCATTTATTAAGTGCCAGTCACAGACTATTCAGTAGTGAATGAAGCAGACATAGCTCATGTCGTCACAGTGCTTCCATTCTGATGGGGAAGTTAGACAATAAAAAATGAACAGTCAAGTGATTATAAGACAGGAAATGGGGCTTCCCTGGTGGCGCAGTGGTTGAGAGTCCGCCTGCCGATGCAGAGGACACGGGTTCGTGCCCCGGTCTGGGAGGATCCCACGTGCTGCGGAGCGGCTGGGCCCGTGAGCCATGGCCGCTGAACCTGCGCATCCGGAGCCTGCGCTCTGCAACGGGAGAGGTCACAACAGTGAGAGGCCCGCGAACCGCAAAAAAAAAAAAAAAAAGGAAATGTTGGGAAAGAAATGAACAGGTTACTATAATTAAAAAAAGAAATAGGAAGGAACCTATTTCAGTGAGTTAACATTTAAGCCAATGCCTGATCGATGAGAAAAAGCAGCCATTTGAAGAGTGGGGGTGGGAAAAGCATTCCAGGCAGAGGGAGCGGGAAATGCAGAGGCCCAAAGATAGGAAGAGAGAGAGTTTTGTGTGATTAAGGATCTGAAAGAAAGCCAATGGGACTGGAGAAGAGAGAGGGGGAGAGGGGAGGGGATGAGGTTGGAGAGGTAAGGAGGGCCTTGTAGACCAAGGTAAGGAGTTTAGCGTTTATTGCAGGTGCAGTGAGAGGTCTTTGAAGACTTTTAAGAGATCTGACATGTTCCTATTTACATTTTAAAACGATGACTCTGATGGCTTTGTGGAGAATGATTGGGGGGTTTGACAAAGAAAGGAGACTGGGTAGGAGGCTTCTGCAGTAACTCAGGTGCCAGAAGTGGCGGCTTGGACCTAGAGCCCAGGGGAGATGGCAAGAAATGGACAGATTGCATAGGACTTAGATTAGATTGCATGTGAAGGCCAAGGAAGAAGTCAAGAATGCTCATTCCCACGTTTCTGGTTTGACCAGCTGCATAGAAGATAACATCACTTACTGAATTGTGGGTAACTTGGGGAGGAATAGATTCAGGGGCTGGGTGGGAATCAAGGTTTCAGTTTTGAACATGGTAAATTTGAGATACCTGTGATACTACCAAGTGGAAAGATGTAGGAAGCAGTTGTGCCTATGAAACTGTAGTCCTGTTGGGTGTGGGATGGAGAATCTCCATCTGGGAATTTTCAGCATTTTTGAAGCACTGGATTAAGTCACTTAAGGGGAGACTTCAGAGACAGAAGAGAAGGGGCCTAGTATAGAATTCTTAAAACGCTTGACATTTATCAGGTAGAGAAAAAGGGGGCAAAAGAGATTAAGACCAGCTACAGTGGTAGAAGAATTATTGCAGGGGTGTGGAAGTTTCCAATTCATTGGTTTCAGTGCTAAGGGAAAGGGGCAAATGCTGCTAAGAGAAGGACATTTCATCCCCGAAGCAGGAGGGAAGGAGCAAAGGGGCACAAAGGCAGGCAGTTTTGTAGATGGGAGGATGAGGGAACTTCCCTCTGATGGTTTTTTTTTTTTTTTTTTTTTTTTCCTTGCGTTATGCGGGCCTCTCACTGTTGTGGCCTCTCCCATTTGCGGAGCACAGGCTCCGGACGCGCAGGCTCAGCGGCCATGGCTCACGGGCCCAGCCGCTCCGCGGCATGTGGGATCTTCCCGAAACGGGGCACGAACCCGCGTCTCCTGCATCGGCAGGCGGACTCTCAAGCACTGCGCCACCAGGGAAGCCCTGATGGTTTTTTTTTTTACTGAAGAAATAAAGGAATTATCATGAGCAGTTGGGAGTCGGGGTGGGAACAGGTAGAAGAGCAAGGGACAGGTAGGCAGGATCTCTGGGGCAGTGTGAGAGCCACTTCCAGAAGGAGCACGGGAGGTGCCAGGCAGACCAAGTAGCCCTGAGAAATTGTTCATTTTTTAATTTAGTATTAATATTCACAAAACATTCTTTTTCTTTTTTTTTAAGTTACATTTTAATTATAGAAGTAATACATGAACACATTCTCCTTTTAAAATTTCAAATGTTATATCGTGCTTGCTTCGGCAGCACATATACTAAAATTGGAATGATACAGAGAAGATTAGCACGGCTCCTGCGCAAGGATGACATGCAAATTAGTGAAGTCTTCCATATTTTTATAAAGATGTTAAAAAAAAATGTTATAAATAAGGCTTAGGCCCTTTTAACACTTCTCCCCTCAAAAAGAAAATCTGGTTCCCCCCTCCCTCCTCATCAGTAGCCAATGTTTTGAAACTGATATATATTCTGGGCTTTTTCCTGTCTCCTGTGTACATAATATTTTAATATATGGTAGCATTTTATAGATACATATTGTTCTGCCACTTGCTTTTTTTCTCTTATGTACATTTAGATCTGCCTCATTCCTTACAAATCCCTTTAATGCAAAAAAATTTTTAAATAAAAATTCCATAATTGTAGATGATAGTAGATCGACTATAACACAAATAATTATGAGTGCTGATTACTAATGAAGCAACATGTGTTGGAAGGAGACATCATCTAAATGGGTCAAGCCAATCTAGGGAAGATTATCCTCTAATCTAGTGGCTGCTTGTACAACATTCCACAGAAAGCTCAACAATTAAAGGGAAAGGGTGCTATTTTAGGCTCTTGGAAAATAATGTCCTTGGCCTAGATTATTTTAACTACTAAATGTTTCCTTCTGTGTGGAGACAATTTAAGATGAAATTAGAGTTGGAAGTTGCTTATTAACCATTTATCTGTTTTGGGTAAAACACTGTGATATCAGTTTATCCGAAAAGTTCAGGCTAGTGTTACCAGTATTAAGCTGAAATGGAATGGATACTGTGCAAAAGTCAGTGCATAAGTATAATTATCATTTGCCACATCTCTTCAGAAGCTACTCATCCTTCTATATCTTTTTCAGTTTTTCCAGGTTCAAATAAACTTCATCCTTTCTGTGAAAATGATTGTTATAAGGCCTTCTTTTAAGGAATGTTCTAAAAGAATGAATGGAGAGCACGTGGATGCTTTTGCCTAAAAGCGAGTCTTTGGAATATCCACTCTATTTCAATGGTAGTTTTTGGAAAATAAGCCCTTTCCTTAATACTCAGTAGGATATCACTCTTGAGCAGCCAGTATTTCTTTGATTCAGTCTTTATGAGGGAATACCTGTCCTCTTCCCTTGGGAGAAACCTAATATTGTTTTAGCTGGACATTCGTTCATCCAACAAATACTTATTGAGCATCTGCCATTGGCCAGGCACTTTTCTAGGCACTGGGGACACAACTGAATGAAGCACACAGACGCTTGCTTTTGTGATGCTCACTTTTTGGTGGGGGCAGGCATCCAGTACACAAATCAGCAGAGATATCAGTTGGTGGTGAGTACTTATGAGAGAAAGCAGCAAAGGGAGGCTGACAGTGAGTCAGGGGAGAGGCTGTAATTTCAAACAGGGTAGTCAATGAAGGCCTTGCTGAGAAGATGACATTTTGAGTGAAGGTCTGAAGGAGTGACCAGGTGGGCTGTTCAGATATCTGGAGGCAGGGAGAGGGAACAGTAAGCCCTTGAAGTGATCTTGCTGATTCTGTGAGCTTCGGAAAAACTGCAAACTGGAATCAGTGCTTCTGCTAGTACGAGCTCGTGCCGCCAGGATGGACGAGGAACCCTGCTGGGGCGGTACAAGCGGATTAGCAGATGGAGAACTAACAGGAAAGAATAAGTCCCTGCTTCCTCCTCCAGCCTTGCAGTCTCCCTGTAGCCCCACTGTTAGCAGAGTCTAGTGGGAAGCAGCTGGCAAAGCGGAAATGTGGTTTGCAGAGTCCCAAGCCCAGCATCACATAGCACGGCTTTGGAGCCGAGACACCTGGCTCACATACTTTATGTATCATAAAGCTGAAGTTCAAAAGGCTAGGGCCCACGTCACATGGCTAAGAAGTGCAGAACCAAGGCATGAATGAGAATGCTGACACCAGTCTGTAATCTTTTCCCTATGCCACGAGAACGCTCCAAACTGAAAAGTTACTTAACTTTCATCAGACCCTTTCAGCTTTGAAGGGTTGTAAAGGGGCTGAAACCAGGTGACCCGTGAGTGGTCAGGAGCCAGTGGTAGACAAGAAACAGAAACCACCGCCTGCTTGCCCTAACTTCCCTTTCCAGGCTTGCTTCCCAAAATTGCTTTATGCATTTTTACTTTCCTTTTAGCCTGCAGCTGTGTGCACGTTGCTTTCCACCACGCACCACCCTCCCATCCCCAACACTTTTGCTAACGTCATTTCCTTTGGAGTACCTGTTCCCTCTTTCCCCATATATAATACTTTCTATGATCCTCCAGATTCTTCCATTCGTTGACTCAGCCCAAATATCACCTCCTCTAGGAAGCCTTCCTTTATCTTCCAAACTCAAACCAAACCAAAGCTCCCTTCTTTTAAATACCCTTATCACTTTGTTGCTGAACTCAAGTTTGTGTGCCCAGTGCACAGTGAAGCCAAACAAACCAAAATAGTGGAGTCTGGAGCAGAGAAAGGTTTATTACAGCCCCAAGCAAGGAGAATAGGCGGCTTGTGCTCAAAAAGCCCAAACTCCCCTGATGGAGAAGAGTTTTTATAGGCAGAATTAGGGGGGAGGGCTGCAGGGTGTGTAACCTTTCTCTGATTGGTTAATGGGGAGGTAACAGGGTGGTGTTCCAGGAATCTCAGTCATCAGCCTTCTGGTTCCAGCCAGTCTGGGGCCATGTGCTGAGGCTCAGCCTAAAGTTACCATCCTCCACCTGGGTGGGGGTTCTTGTAGAAGAACTCAGAGATTCGTATCAGATTGTTATGTATATCCCTTGAGGAGGAACCAGGACCCTCTGCTTTCCTTCACTACTGTTTCTTGACTGTTTTTCCTTTGTTTCTGCATTCCCTCACTCCTCGAATTAGTAACTGTTTGAATCTGCCCTTTGAAATGGGGACACAGGAAGACTTCTGTGCCGAGGAGGACCCCACAGGGTTCTGCTCAGTTTCAACTAGATCTTTGTATCTCTCATGACCACTGTCCATTTCATGTTAGTCCTCCTGTCACTGCTTATGTAGATGCTGGTGTTTGCCAACATTTCCATCCTCAGGTTCTTGCCTCTCATTGCCCACAGGCAGCCTTATCCACACCCAAGGATGCACCTGTACTTCTGTGTGCATTGCTGGCTCCCATATCTCCATCTCCAGCCCAGCCTTCTGACCAGGTCTCCAGACCTATTTTCCCCCCTGTTTCCTATACATTTGGCTGCCCTACTATCCTCTCACACTTAGTGTGTCTAAAACAGAGATTAGTTTCCTTTCCCTAAAATACTCTTCCTCCCTGTATTCCCTATATTAATGAAAGGAAGCCCCGTGATCTACCTAGACATACAGCACTCCAAACAGAAACCTTTTCAATTTCTTGCCCACAGTCCAGGCTATTATCAAGTTGATGATTCAGCTTCTTAAATCTCCCAAGGTAGTCTCCTTTCTTGTGTTCCTGGTGCTGTTCCCTAATTCTGCCCTTAATACCTCTAACTCGGACCCTTGCAGTAGCCCATGAACTGCCGCCAACCTTGCTTCCCTTCACTCCACCTCACTTGCTACCAGAGAGTCCTTCTGAGTGTTACTGACCATGTCTCTCCTCTGCTCACATCCCTTAAGGCTCCTGTTGCCTGTGGCTTGGCCCCCTGGACTCTTGGTGCTCTTGGTTGGGGCTTTTTTTTTTAATATTTATTTATTTTTGGCTGTGTCAGGTCTTTGTTGCAGCACGCAGGATCTTTCGTTGCGGTGCACAGGCTCTTCGTTGTGGCACGTGGGCTTCTCTCTAGTTGTAGTGCAGCACAGCCTCAGTAGTTGTGGCACGTGGGCTCACTAGTAGTGGTGCCCAGGCTTAGTTGCCCCATGGCATGTGGGATCTTAGTTCGACCAGGGATCAAACCCACGTCCCCTGCATTGGAAGGCAGATTCTCCACCACTGGACCACCAAGGAAGTCCCTTGGCTGGGGCTCTTGACATGCCTTTTTCACCTTGTTTCCCATCTTCCTGTGCTCCATATGCCCTATTCCCCACCCCCACTCAGACTATATCCCTCTCTCCGAGCACAGCATGCCTGTTCCTTCCTCTTTTGGCTAAAAACTCTCCTCTCCTTGGGAGGAGTGTGGTGTGTCTTTGGAGCCTAATAGACTTGGGATTGGATCCCAGCTCTACTTACTAGCTGTGTGACTGTAGGCAGGTCACCTAACTCCTCTGAGCCTCAGTTTCCTCACTGAGGACAGAGTACCTGCCAGTTGCATCATCATGAAGTAACATGATGAATGTTCTAGCACTGTGCCTCAGTTTCTCTGTTTTTCACTGTTTCCCTGCTCTGGCAAACTTTGTCCTTATCCAGCCTTATGTCTCCAGTCTAGCTCACCTCTGCAAATTTTGTCTCTTCTTTCCCCCAGTCAGAATTAGATATTCCTTCTGTGAGCTCTCATTGTCTCTGATATTGTAACATACATGGTCACTCATCTGTCTACCTGCTCAGCTGGGAGCAACTCGTGGGCAGGAATCAGGAGTTCTGTCTCATCCAGAGTCTGCTATCAATTATTTATCTACATATCCTGTCCTAAACTAGCTGGAAGCTTCTCGAAGGCGGAGTTTTCATATGATTTGTATCTTTCAGCAGCTAGCTGAGTGCTGGGTGTCTCTAAATATTGAATGAATGACAAAATTAACAAAGTACTTGTTCCCACAGCTAAGAAGGTAATGGTGAAGAACACATACAGGAACAGCAAAAGATATCAGAAAATTCTCTTAATTGAGTTGTATGACTCATAAAGCAATTCTCCAATTTATCTGGCAATAAATTTCTGCACACTGTTTCTACTGAAGGAAACTTGTTTTCCTTTGTTTTCTCTAAGTTATCCCAAGTGGTAAAACGCTGGCCTCCTGTACACTGTTTTTAGCCCATTAAAATATTATATCTATAAATATTATATACAACTGACTCTTCTGAATTTTCCTGTTGGGAGATACTACTCAGATGTATTTTCTAGAGTCTTATCAGATTGGATCTCTAATTTTCCATTGGCAAATATGCTTTTTCCATTTTGAGTCTATTTCAGGCACTAAGCTAAATTTAACGCCATGGTCAGCAGCCTTTTATGCATAGTATCATAAATAATTTCAGTTGTTTCTCACCTGAGAAAATATAAAATTTTTTTATTTGTGGAGAATATGGGGTTTTACCTCTTTAGTTGCCTCAGTTAAAAGAACTTTGAAAGGTATGCGAAAGGAATGAGGGGAAAAGATCAGTCATGCCCTTCTAGGCATATATATAGAATACCCACCCTATGTGTTCTTGTTCTGTTGTCACCCCACAGTCCCCGTCACCGTGGGAGCTACTGCTCTTGGTGCCCACGGAGCGGCTATTCCGGAAGTCCCTCCCACCTCCTCCCAGGCCCCCCTACTCCCTCCTGAGGTACCTGCCCTCCCCACCCCGCCTCCCACACCATACCCCTGCGGACATCCTGGAGGGCTTTTCCCTGGCTCCTTGATGAGCCCCTGAGAACCTTGTTCCCTCCATTCCTGCATTCCCCTGACTTTTCTGTTCCCTGCTCTTCTCTCCATTGGAACACCCACCCTTGGGGCCCACAATGCAGAGCCCAGCTGTGGGCTACGTTGCTTGGTTTGCAGCCCGAGGAACTATGTTCTTCATCTCAGGTAAACCTACACTCAGAAGGAGGTGTTTTTTGTTTGTTTGTTTGTTTTAACACCTTTATTGGAGTATAATTGCTTTACAATGGTGTGTTAGTTTCTGCTTTATAACAAACTGAATCAGTTATACATACACATATGTTCCCATATCTCTTCCCTCTTGCGTCTCCCTCCCTCCCACCCTCCCTATCCCACCACTCTAGGTGGCCAAGCTGATCTCCCTGTGCTATGCGGCTGCTTCCCACTAGCTATCTATTTTACGTTTGGTAGTGTATATATGTCCATGCCACTCTCTCACTTTGTCACAGCTTACCCTTCCCCCTCCCCATATCCTCAAGTCCATTCTCTAGTAGGTCTGTGTCTTTATTCCAATCTTGCCCCTAGGTTCTTCATGACCTTTTTTTTTTTTCTTAGATTCCATATATATGTGTTAGCATATGGTATTTGTTTTTCTCTTTCTGACTTACTTCACTCTGTATGACAGACTCTAGGTCCATCCACCTCACTACAAATAACTCAATTTCACTCAGGGTATATGCCCAGTAGTGGGATTGCTGGGTTGTATGGTAGCTCTATTTTTATTTTTTTGTTATTTTTTTGTTTTGTTTTGCAGTTCGTGGGCCTCTCACTCTTATGGCCTCTCCCGTTGCGGAACACAGGCTCCGGACGCACAGGCTCAGCGGCCATGGCTCACGGGCCTAGCCGCTCCGCGGCATGTGGGATCTTCCCGAACCGGGGCACGAACCCATGTCCCCTGCGTCGGCAGGCGGACTCTCAACCACTGCTTTTGTTATTGAGCTGCATGAGCTGCCTGTAAATTTTAGAGATTAATCCTTTGTCAGTTGATTCATTTGCAAATATTTTCTCCCATTCTGAGGGCTGTCTTTTGGTCTTGTTTATGGTTTCCTTTGCTGTGCAAAAGCTTTGAAGTTTCATTAGGTCCCATTTGTTTATTTTTGTTTTTATCTCCATTACTCTAGGAGATGGGTCAAGAAGGATCTTGCTGTGATTTATGTCATAGAGTGTTCTGCCTATGTTTTCCTCTAAGAGTTTGATAGTTTCTGGCCTTACATTTAGGTCTTTAATCCATTTTGAGCTTATTTTTGTGTATGGTGTTAGGGAGTGATCTAATCTCATACTTTTACATGTACCTGTCCAGTTTTCCCAGCACCACTTATTGAAGGGGCTGTCCTTTCTCCACTGTATATTCCTGCCACCTTTATCAAAGATAAGGTGACCATATGTGCATGGGTTTATCTCTGGGCTTTCTATCCTATTCCATTGATCTATCTTTCTGTTTTTGTGCCAGTACCATACTGTCTTGATTACTGTAGCTTTGTAGTATAGTCTGAAGTCAGGCAGCCTGATTCCTCCAGCTCCATTTTTTGTTCTCAAGATTGCTTTGGCTATTCGGGGTCTTTTGTGTTTCCATACAAATTGTGAAATTTTTTGTTCTAGTTCTGTGAAAAATGCCAGTGGTAGTTTGATAGGGATTGCATTGAATCTATAGATTGCTTTGGGGAGTAGAGTCATTTTCACAATGTTGATTCTTCCAATCCAAGAACATGGTATATCTCTCCATCTGTTTGTATCATCTTTAATTTCTTTCATCAGTGTCTTATAATTTTCTGCATACAGGTCTTTTGTCTCCTTAGGTAGGTTTATTCCTAGATATTTTATTCTTTTTGTTGCAATGGTAAATGGGAGTGTTTTCTTGATTTCACTTTCAGATTTTTCATCGTTAGTATATAGGAATGCCAGAGATTTCTGTGCATTAATTTTGTATCCTGCTACTTTACCAAATTCATTGATTAGCTCTAGTAGTTTTCTGGTAGCATCTTTAGGATTCTCTATGTATAGTATCATGTCATCTGCAAACAGTGACAGCTTTACTTCTTCTTTTCCGATTTGGATTCCTTTTATTTCCTTTTCTTCTCTGATTGCTGTGGCTAAAACTTCCAAAACTATGTTGAATAAGAGTGGTGAGAGTGGGCAACCTTGTCTTGTTCCTGACCTTAGTGGAAATGCTTTCAGTTTTTCGCCATTGAGGATGATGTTGGCTGTGGGCTTGTCATATACGGCCTTTATTATATTGAGGAAAGTTCCCTCTACACCTACTTTCTGCAGGGTTTTTATCATAAATGGGTGTTGAATTTTGTCAAAAGCTTTCTCTGCATCTATTGAGATGATCATATGGTTTTTCTCCTTCAATTTGTTAATATGGTTAATCACATTGATAGATTTGCGTATATTGAAGAATCCTTGCATTCCTGGAATAAACCCCACTTGATCATGGTGTATGATCCTTTTAATGTGCTGTTGGATTCTGTTTGCTAGTATTTTGTTGAGGATTTTTGCATCTATGTTCATCAGTGATATTGGCCTGTAGTTTTCTTTCTTTGTGACATCCTTGTCTGGTTTTGGTATCAAGGTGATGGTGGCCTCGTAGAATGAGTTTGGGAGTGTTCCTCCCTCTGCTATATTTTGGAAGAGTTTGAGAAGAATAGGTGTTAGCTCTTCTCTAAATGTTTGATAGAATTCGCCTGTGAAGCCATCTGGTCCTGGGCTTTTGTTTGTTGGAAGATTTTTAATCACAGTTTCAATTTCAGTGTTTGTGATTGGTCTGTTCATATTTTCTATTTCTTCCTGATTCAGTCTTGGCAGTTTGTGCATTTCTAAGAATTTGTCCATTTCTTCCAGATTGTCCATTTTATTGGCATAGAGTTGCTTGTAGTAATCCCTCATGATTTTTTGTATTTCTGCAGTGTCAGTTGTTACTTCTCCTTTTTCATTTCTGATTCTATTGATTTGAGTCTTCTCCCTTTTTTTCTTGATGAGTCTGGCTAATGGTTTATCTATTTTGTTTATCTTCTCAAAGAACCAGCTTTTAGTTTTATTGATCTTTGCTATTGTTTCCTTCATTTCTTTTTCATTTATTTCTGATCTGATTTTTATGATTTCTTTCCTTCTGCTAACTCTGGGGTTTTTTTGTTCTTCTTTCTCTAATTGCTTGAGGTGCAAGGTTAGGTTGTTTATTCGAGATGTTTCCTGCTTCTTAAGGTGGGCTTGTATTGCTATAAACTTCCCTCTTAGAACTGCTTTTGCTGCATCCCATAGGTTTTGGGTCGTTGTATCTCCATTGTCATTTGTTTCTAGGTATTTTTTAATTTCCTCTTTGATTTCTTCAGTGATCACTTCGTTACTAAGTAGTGTATTGTTTAGCCTCCATGTGTTTGTATTTTTTACTGCTCTTTTCCTATAATTGATATCTAATCTCATGGCGTTGTGGTCGGAAAAGATACTTGATATAATTTCAATTTTCTTAAATTTACCAAGGCTTGATTTGTGACCCAAGATATGATCTATCCTGGAGAATGTTCCATGAGCACTTGAGAAGAATGTGTATTCTGTTGTTTTTGGATGGAATGTCCTATAAATATCAATTAAGTTCATCTTGTTTAATGTATCATTTAAAGCTTGTGTTTCCTTATTTATTTTCATTTTGGATGATCTGTCCATTGGTGAAAGTGGGGTGTTAAAGTCCCCTACTATGATTGTTTTACTGTTGATTTCCTCTTTTATGGCCGTTAGTATTTGCCTTATGTATTGAGGTGCTCCTATGTTGGGTGCATAAATATTTAAAATTGTTATATCTTCTTCTTGGATCAATCCCTTCATCATTATGTAGTGTCCTTCTTTGTCTCTTGTAATAGTCTTTGTTTTAAAGTGTATTTTGTCTGATATGAGAATTGCCACTCCAGGTTTCTTTTGATTTCAATTTTCATGGAATATCTTTTTCCATCCCCTCACTTTCAGTCTGTATGTGTCCCTAGGTCTGAAGTGGGTCTCTTGTAGACAGCATATATATGGGTCTTTTTTTTGTATCCATTCAGCCAGTCTATGTCTTTTGGTTGGAAAATTTAATCCATTTACATTTAAGGTAATTATCGATATGTATGTTCCTATTACCATTTTCTTAATTGTTTGGGTTTGTTATTGTAGATGTTTTCCTTCTCTTGTGTTTCCTTCCTAGAGAAGTTCCTTTAGCATTTGTTGTAAATCTGGTTTGGTGGTGCTGAATTCTCTTAGCTTTTGCTTGTTTGTAAAGGTTTTAATTTCTCCATCAAATCTAAATGAGGGGGCTTCCCTGGTGGTGCAGTGGTTGGGAGTCCACCTGCTGATGCAGGGGACATGGGTTCGTGCCCCGGTCCAGGAGGATCCCACATGCTGCGGAGCGGCTGGGCCTGTGAGCCATGGCTGCTGAGCCTGCGTGTCCGGAGCCTGTGCTCCGCAACGGGAGAGGCCATAACAGTGAGAGACCCGTGTACCACAAAAAAAAAAAATATCTTGGTTGTCGGTTTTTCTCCTTCATCACTTTATATATGTCCTGCCACTCCCTTCTGGCTTGCAGAGTTTCTGCTGAAAGATCAGCTCTTAACCTTATGGGGATTCCCTTGTGTGTTATTTGTTGTTTTTCCTTGCTGCTTTTAATATTTTTCCTTTGTATTTAATTTTTGATAGTTTGATTAATATGTGTCTTGGCGTGTTTATCCTGTATGGGACTCTCTGTGCTTCCTGGACTTAACTATTTCATTTCCCATATTAGGGAAATTTTCAACTATAATCTCTTCAAATATTTTCTCAGTCCCTTTCTTTTTCTCTTTTTCTTCTGAGACCCCTATAATTCGAATATTGGTGCATTTAATGTTGTCCCAGAGGTCTCTAAGACTGTTTTCAATTATTTTCATTCTTTTTTCTTCATTCCTCTCTGCAGTAGTTATTTCCACTATTTTATCTTCCAGGTCACTTATCTGTTCTTCTGCCTCAGTTATTCTGCTATTGAGCCCATCTAGAGAATTTTTAATTTCATTTATTGTGTTGTTCATCACTGTTTGTTTGCTCTTTAGTTCTTCTAGGTCCTTGTTAAACATATCTTGTAATTTCTCTATTCTATTTCCAAGATTTTGGATCATCTTTACTATCATTATTCTGAATTCTTTTTTAGGTAGACTGCCTATTTCCTCTTCATTTGGTAGGTCTGGTGGGTTTTTGCCTTGCTCCTTCATCTGCTGTGTATTTTTCTGTCTTCTCATTTTGCTTACCTTACTGTGTTTGGGGTCTCCTTCTCGCAGGCTGCAGGTTCGTAGTTCCTGTTGTTTTTGGTGTCTGTCCCCAGTGGCTAAGGTTGGTTCAGTGGGTTGTGTAGGCTTTCTGGTGGAGGAGACTAGTGCCTGTGTTCTGGTGGATGAGGCTGGATCTTGTCTGTCTGGTGGGCAGGTCCACATCTGGTGGTGTTTTTGGGGGTGTCTGTGGCCTTATTTTGATTTTAGGCAGCCTCTCTGCTAATGGATGGGGTTGTGTTCCTGTCTTGCTAGTTGTTTGGCATCGGGTGTCTAGCACTGTAGCTTGCTGGTTGTTGAGTGAAGCTGGGTCTTGGTGTTGAGATGAAGATCTCTGGGAGATTTTTGCCATTTGATACTATGTGGAACTGGGAGGTATCTTGTTGACCAGTGTCCTGAACTTGGCTCTCCCACCTCAGAGGCACAGCCCTGATGCCTGTCTGGAGCACCAAGAGCCTTCTATCCATACGGCTCAGAATAAAAGGGAGAAAAAATAGAAAGAAAGAGAAAAAGAAGATAAAATGAAATAAAATAAAGTTATTAAAATAAAAAATAATTATTAAGAAAAAATTTTTTTAAAGTAATTTTAAAAAACACAAAAAATGGACAGACGGAACCCTAGGACAAATGGTAAAAGTAAAGCTATAAAGACAAAATCACACACAGAAGCATACACATACTCACAAAAAGAGAAAAAGGTTAAAAAATATATATATATATCTTTGCTCCCAAAGTCTACCTCCTCAGTTTGGGATGATTCATTGTCTATTCATGTATTCCACAGATGCAGGGTACATCAAGTTGATTGTGGAGATTTAATCCGCTGCTCCTGAGGCTGCTGGGAGAAATCTCCCTTTCTCTTCTTTGTTCGCACAGCTCCCGGGGTTCAGCTTTGGATTTGGCCGTGCCTCTGCGTGTAGGTCACCTGAGGGCGTCTGTTCTTCGCTCAGACAGGACAGGGTTAAAGAAGCAGCTGCTTCGGGGGCTCTGGCTCACTCAGGCCGGGGGGAGGGAGGGGTACGGAGTGCGGAGCGAGCCTGCGGCGGCAGAGGCCGACATGACGTTGCACCAGCCCGAGGCACGCCGTGCGTTCTCCCGGTCAAGTTCTCCCTGGATCACGGGACCCTGGCAGTGGCGGGCTGCACAGGTTCCCAGAAGGGGAGGCGTGGATAGTAACCTGTGCTTGCACACAGGCTTTTTGGTGGCGGCAGCAGCAGCCTTAGCGTCTCCCGCCCATCTCTGGGGTCCGCGCTTTTAGCCGCGGCTCGCGCCCGTCTCTGGAGGTCCTTTAAGCAGCGCTCTTAATCCCCTCTCCTAGCGCACCAGGAAACAAAGAGGGAAGAAAACGTCTCTTGCCTCTTCGGCAGGTCCAGACTTTTCCCCGGACTCCCTCGTGGCTAGCCGTGGTGCACTAACCCCTTCAGGCTGTGTTCACGCCGCCAACCCCAGTCCTCTCCCTGGGATCCGACCTCCGAAGCCCGAGCCTCAGCTCCCAGCCCCCGCCCGCCCCACCGGTGAGCAGACAAGCCTCTCGGGCTGGGGAGTGCTGGTCGGCACTCTGTGCGGGACTCTCTCCGCTTTGTCCTCCGCAACCCTGTGGCTGCGCTCTCCCCCGTGGCTCCGAAGCTTCCCCCTCCGCCACCCGCAGTCTCCGCCCGCGAAGGGCCTTCCTAGTGTGTGGACAACTTTCCTCCTTCACAGCTCCCTCCCACTGGTGCAGGTCCCATCCCTATTCGTCTCTGTTTTTTCTTTTTTCTTTTGCCCTACCCAGGTACATGGGGAGTTTCTTGCCTTTTGGGAGGTCTGAGGTCTTCTGCCAGCGTTCAGTAGGTGTTCTGTAGGAGCTGTTCCACATGTAGATGTATTTCTGATGTATTTGTGGAGAGGAAGGTGATCTCCGCGTCTTACTCTTCCGCCATCTTGAAGCTCCTCCAGAAGGAGGCTCTTTATAAAGGGTGATTTGGCTTGATCCTACTATAGTGTATGGGTTAGTACATGATCTGGGAATCTAACCATCCTTTATCAAATGGATTAAACATTTGTTTTCTGGCAACTTGGTCTCTCTCTCTTGTTCTTAATAAAATATCATTAGGAGAAAATGTGCATAGGCCACAAGTAACTTATAATCTGTTATATGTACATAGTCCACAAGTAACATATAACCTATTTAAGTGGACTTTTTAAAAAGCAGCATTGGGAACCAGTGTCAACTTAATTTGTCTTTCAATTCTAGACATCATATAACAGGGTTTTTCCTCCTACCAGGCTGATTTTAACACCAACATTTCTGGGGTAAATGAACAAAAACGTATAAGCTGTGAGGATTTTGTGGACCTTTCTGATATTTACCACTCTAATGAAGAGTACTTCAGGAAACTAGAAGAGCTGAAGGCAGCCCACATGGAAACTATGGCAAAGTTAGAGAAAATGTACCAAAATAAATTAAATTTAAAGGAAATTCAGCCAGCGATCACCATGGAAGATGCTGCTAGTGTCTCTTCCAGGTAAGTTTGTACATAATGTTATTTGTGGACTGTAAAGTAAAATGTATACTTAAAAGTGCAGAACAAAATTATTTCAGAATATTTTCTTTCAATTATCCCTTTGTGCTTTTAATGATATACAGAGGTCAGATTTTATTCAGATTGTTTGATGGCTTATCAACCTATTAGGTGGCTTCTTGCCTTGTGCGTCATTTGGTGGCCCTTTGTTCTTTTCTCTCTGACCCACCATTCTTAGACATGTATCAGAATATTTAGTCTGGGCCATTTTCAAATGATGAATATTAAAATTTAACTTGAAAAGCCCTTTTTTTTATAATATGTGGATTAATATGAGCTCAGTAAAGATATAGTACATAAGGTTCAGAGCTAAGACATAGATCTAAGTTTTCAAAATAGTCATTTTTGCCATAAACTTGGTTCTTTTGAAACTTGAGTTGGTCAGCTCTGATTGTGCATCTCCTGTGTGCCAGACCTTGTTTGGGCACCGAGGAGTCAAAATCAAGCTGCCCTCAGGAGGTCAAAGACTAGCTGAGATCCAAACACACAACATGGTGTAACAGAGTGTCATGGAGAGAGAGGAAGAGCAGTTGATCATGTCAAGGTGTCAGTGGAGGGATACAGGCACATCGAGTGTCGTATCTGAGTTCAGTCTTGAAGGAGAAATAGCTGAAGCAGTTGTAGGAAGCAAGGAGTGGGCTTCTAGGCAGCAGGAACCATGTGTGCCAAGGCATGGCACCGTGAGAAATCACCGTGTGTGTGTGAGGAACTTCCCGTGATTGGATCTTTTTTTTCTTTTTCCGTGTGCTGGGTCTCTGTTGTGGCACACAGGTTCTTCTTCGTGGCAGGTGTGCGGGCTTCTCTAGGTATGGCACGAGGGCTCCAGAGCCCGTGAGCTCAGTAGTTGCGGTGCATGGGTTCCCTAGTTGCAGTGCGTAGGCTTAGTTGCCCCGAGGCATGTGGGGTCTTAGTTCCCCCACCAGGGATCAAACTCGCGACCCCCTGTATTGGAAGGCAGATTCTTAACCACTGAACCACCAGGGAAGTCCCCTGTGATTGGATTTTTTTTTTTTTTTATGGCTGCATTGGGTCTTCGTTGCTGCACACGGGCTTTCTCTAGTTGCGGCGAGTGGGGGCTACTCTGTTGTGGTGTGCAGGCTTCTCATTGCAGTGGCTTCTCTTGTTTTGGAGCACAGTCTCTAGGTGTGCAGGCTTCAGTAGTTGTGGCTCACGAGCTCTAGAGCACAAACTCAGTGTTGTGGCACACAGGCTTAGTTGCTCCGTGGCATGTGGGGTCTTCCCAGACCAGGGCTCAAACCCGTGTCCCGTGCATTGGCAGGTGGATTCTTAACCACTGCGCCACCAGGGAAGCCCCCTGTGATTGGATCTCACTTAAGAATGGTGACGGGGTAGGGAGAGGCAAGAGGTGGAACTGGAAAGGAAGGCAGGGGCTAGTCTTGAAGGGCTTTAAAATCTAGACTTTTCTTTTTTCAATTAAAAAAAAATTTGGTGGGGCTGCATTGGGTCTTCGTTGCTACGCACAGGCTTTCTCTAGTTGCAGAGAGCGGGGGCTAGTCTTCGTTGTGGTGCACGGGCTTCTCATTGCAGTGGCTTCCCTTGTTGTGGAGCACGGGCTCTAGGGCGTGTGGGCTTCAGTAGTTGTGGCACGTGGGCTCAGTAGTTGTGACTCGTGGGCTCTAGAGCACAGGCTCAGTAGTTGCGGCACACAGGCTTCAGTAGTTGTGGCACATGGGCTTCAGTAGTTGTTGCGCACGGGCTTAGTTGCTCCGTGGTATATGGGATCTTCGCGGACCAGGGCTCAAACCCGTGTCCCTTGCATTGGCAGGCGGATTCTTAACCACTGTGCCACCAGGGAAGCCCCCTTGTGATGTTTTTAAAGACTGCTTTAACTATACTTTCCAGAGTGGATGTGTTGCTTACTTCTTCTTTGGGGTTTCCTTAAGACACGCAGGCTCAGAGGCCATGGCTCACGGGCCCAGCCGCCCCACGGCATGTGGGATCTTCCCGGACCAGGGCACGAACCCACGTCCCCTGCATCGGCAGGCGGACTCTCAACCACTGCGCCACCAGGGAAGCCCCATGGCAGGTGGATTCTTAACCACTGCGTCACCAGGGAAGTCCCTATAATCTAGACTTTGTAACAATGACAAATCATGGGAAAGTTTCAGGAAGGAGAGTGATTTGATCAGATGTATGTTTTAAGATGGTGACTCTGGAAAATGTGTGGAGAATTCAATAGTGATTAGACCCAAGGAGCCTCTGCTGTCTTAGGTTCCTGCCCTGTAAAATGAGGGAGTAAAACTAGATCATTTATCGGCATCTCCCGAGCTCTGTTCTAAAAAAAAAATTGATAATTTTCACAAGCCCTATCCAGCTCCTATTTTCTAACTGATTTTGCCTTGATCTTAGAAATTATGTAGTTCTTAATTTTTATATTTGGTCACATGCAGCTGAAAGAGTAACCTAATTATTATTCTCATTTACTTAGGTCTGTATCAGAAAAGAGCTCCCATCATCCTGTTTCATTAACGACATCAATTTCAGAGCCTGATTTAGGTCAGTCTTCCTCCTTGATTGTGTCTTCCTCTGAAGATGAGTTGCCCAACGTAGAAAAAGAGTATTCTGAGAAAAGCAGAATGATGACCTATGCTAAGGAGCTCATCAACAACATGTGGATAAACTTCTCTGTTGAAGATTATATTCAGTTTAAAGATGCTGACTTGCCAGCACTTGAAAAAAAAAAGAAGAAGCCAAAAGAATGGGTGCCAAAGATTACAGTACCTGAGCCTTTTCAGATGATGATTAGAGAGCAGAAGAAAAAAGAAGAGAACATGAAATCTAAATCAGATATTGAAATGGCACGCAAACTGCTCAAGAAACAAGAAGAAGAATCAGAGTGTAAGAAAAAATTCCGAGCCAACCCGGTTCCTGCGTTCGTCTTTCTCCCCCTTTATCATGATATAGTCAAGCAAAATGAAGAACGGAGGAGGTCTGTGAAGGAGAAGAACAAAGAAGCTCTTTTGGCCTCGCAAAAGCCATTTAAGTTTATTGCAAGGGAGGAACAGAAGCAAATTCAGGAAAAGCAGCTGAAAGACTTTTTTAAGTCTAAAAAGAAAACAAACCAATTTAAAGCCAGACCGATACCTCGATCTACTTATGGTTCAACTATCAATGACAACTTAACAGAAGAAGAGCTCTATAGAAACATTAGGACGCAGCAGAGAACCCAAGACTTTTTACAGAATTCATCCCCTCTGCCTTGTAGTCCAGCTCGCAGAAGTTATGCTACAAGGAAGCCCAAGTGTCCTGAACAGGCTGAAAAGTCCAAGTGTAAACACAAGTTTAGGTGCCAGACTGCTGATTCTGAAGACCTTCCTGAGAGATATCAGAAACATTACTCAGAACAGAAGTGTCCAAAACCCATGACAGTCTGTGAACCATCTGACCTTCATGCGGCCTCACATGCATCCACTGAAAGAGAGAAAATCTTGGCAGATATTGAAGCAGATGAAGAAAATTTAAAAGAAACACGTTGGCCATATCTGTCTCCAAGACGCAGGTCACCAGTAAGAAGTAGAAATGCAAAACCTGTGCCTTGTAGCTGCAACCGTCCCATGCCCACGGTGTCCTCCAGGGGAAGAGAACAAGCCACAAGGTAAATAAGTGATACAGCACTGATTGACTCATGGTTGCTCCATTGATTTTGTATTGGGGAATTTGAAAATATGATGTTATTTTATCTGGTAACATATTTTACTATATAATATAGAACATTTTGCCAGTGGGTGTTCTTCTAAGAAATGAATGTATTTTCCATTTTATGAATCTTTGGGGATAGAAAAGGTTACAGTCACCCTATTGATTTTCTAATTACAACTCAGATTCTGCTCAGAAGGTTGCCCCTTTTTTTCAACCCTTGAATTATCCCATGTTAGGTCTTTGCTAAACAACATTCTCATTGGCTTAAAGTGAATTAAGCCTTAGTTTGTTGCCCTCAGGAGATCACTTGAGGAAAAGAAAATGTTGGAAGAAGAGAGAAATCGGATCCTAACTAAGCAGAAGCAAAGGATGAAAGAATTGCAGAAACTCTTGACAACCCGGGCTAAGGCTTATGACTCACATCAGAGTTTAGCTCAAATGTCTAAATCCAGAGTAAAATCTCTCAGGTATCATGAGAGAATCCTGACCCTCCAGATCATTGGTTTTCAAACTTTTTTTTAATCAGTGGACCCCCAATATATGAACAAATTAAGAATAGTATTAGTATTTCAGTTTCTGGATTCAAGTTACGATCAGTTACTTATAGTTAACTTACACTCTCTCTCTCTCTCTCTCTCTCTCTCTCTCTCTCTCTCTCACACTCACTCACTCACTTCGTGGTGAGAACCAACATGTATACTGACTCCAGGACCATGACGCCATGTTGATGAACAGAAAAACATATTGTGGCCATAGTTCACAGTTGTAATCTTACATCAGCATCTAAACTTTTTCTTTATATTATTTTTTACTGCACAGTGCAATATTGAGAAAAATCTTGATTCACACAGATAAAGCTCTTTTTAACAGCTTGCCATGTAATCTCAGAATATTCTTCAATAAACAGATATGTCAGAGAGCTTTGTTCTAAGGTCTGCATGAAATCTGATAGCACAAATTAACACATTGATGTTAACATCAGTTATGTGGTGTGTCAGTTAACACGTGTGTTAGGGTTTAGTAGTATGTATTACATGCTGCAATTCTGCAGTACAAAGTTTGAAAATCAGTGTTCCAGAGGAACATTTTTATGCTGCGACATAAAAATGTTCATGTTTAAGTAGTAAAATATCTCCCTCAAAGCTGGGTAAGTAATATGATTTATTAATTTTTAATCTGATTTATAAGTACCCCCAAATCTATATTTGCTTTTAATTATGAGTGTTCCTTTTTAAATTTATATTATGTATAATAATTATTATATTCCTTTGTAACAGATGTTATGTATACATTCCTTATAATGTGTATCAATGTAATTCATTGATAGAAGGAGCTTGATTTGATGAACTTGAGCAAAATATTCGTTAGAAATATTCTGGTCATCCTTAGAAAGTAAACGGTATTTTCCATAATGCTAAATTGTGTATAGTTAAGCATAATTATCATTTTATGGTATAATTATTTTTTCTAATCCATGAAGTCTTATGATCTTGGTAGAATTAGTGTATTTTACATAGAGAAAGTAGCATAATTTAATTTATTATAGGATCTGGTTCAAATAGTAAGTATACTTACTGTGAATTTATGTATTTTGGTTCCTGTTCCTCTCTATGTGGTATTCCCATACTCCCCATTTCTCCCCTGCCCTGCTCCCATTTACTTAACTGTGCCATCAACCTATAGGAGATATCATTTAGGGGAATAAAGAAGAGCAAGGTCTTGTTTTCAGAAGAAATTCCTTAAAGAGAAGATACCAAATTTGGACCAAACTTTTTTGGTTTATAAATACTTATAAATGAGATAAGAGGACATTCATTTATCTCCTCAGGCCAGTTTGAATCCATTATGCTTTGAAGATTTCAGGAACCTCAAAGTACCCAGACTGTTCCCGGCATGTAAAATGTGTGCTCTCAGAACCTAGAACTTTTATCCTGCATTCCATAAAAATTTACCAGTCTGGGAAAGAAATTGTGATAAACTGTGCTCATGACTTAATTTCTGATTTGTCATCTACGCTAAATGTTATATGTGCAAATTCTTATTTCTTTTAAAAATTCCATTCCTTTTATTTGATTTTAGAAAGAGTGAAAAAGAAAGGATGAGAGAATACCGACGAGAACTAGAAGAAAGAGAAGAAAAATTAAAAAACAGGCCGCTGCTATTTGAAAGAGTTGCTCAGGTTGTGTTTGTTGGAATTTGAGAGCTATTGTCAGCTTTTTTTCTTTTTTTTTTTAACATCTCTGTCTCCTAATTTTTATGGTCCATTTTTCTTATGTGTTATATAATTTACTGAGATAGTATTATTTCTGTGACAGCTTCATCACATCAGTCAAGTAAGTAGTTTTGCTTAAATCTGAGCATTGAATCTTGATGAAGCTCATAAGCTTGATAAAGAACATGCTGCTAATCCAATCATTTTCAAAATAATAGTTTCACAACCTGTTTTTAATGGCTAGTACCAACTTGGCTAAATATTAAGGTGAGTTTTGGAAGTCTTTGAAAAATTAAAAAATGAAACAAAATGCCTAATTGAATCAGATTTATTTCTGCCAGTTTTTTTTTTCAGTTTTCTTGGGATAAAATTGACATATAGCAGGTATAAGTTTAAGATATACAGCATAATGACATACGTATATTAGGAAATGATTACTACAATACGTTTAGTTAACATCTATCACCTCATATTGTTACCAAAAAAATTTTTTTTCCTCGTGATGAGAACTTTTAGGACCTACTCTCTTAGCAGCTTTCAAATATGCCACACAGCAGTGTTAGCTGTAGTCACCATGCTGTACGTCACACCCCCAGTACTTATTTATCTTATAACTGGAAGTTTGTACCTTTTGACACCTTCATCCAATTCTTCCAGTAACCACAAATCTGATCTCCTTTTCTATGAGTTGTGTGTGTGTGTATTTAGATTGCATGCATAAATCAGATCATATAGTATTTGTCCTTCTCTGTCTGACTTACTTCCCTTAGCATAATGCCCTCAAGGTCCATCTGTATTGTCACAAATGGCAGGATTTCCTTTTTTTTATGGCCGAATAATATTCCATTGTGTGTGTGTGTGTGTGTGTGTGTGTGTGTATGTGTGTGTATATATATATATATATATAACATTATATATATATATATATATATACCACATTTTCTTTATCCATTCATCTTTTGGTGGCCATTTGGGTTGTTGCAACGTCTTAACTATTGTCTATAGTGCTTCAGTGAATCGACATAGTGATTTCATTGTCTTTAGATAAATACCTGGGAGTGGAATTGCTGGATTGTGTAATAGTTCTATTTTTAAGTTTTTGAGAAACCTCTGTACTGTTTTCCATAATGGCTGCACCAAATTACTTTCCCACGAACAGCACACAAGGGTTCCCTTTTCTCTACATCCTGACCAGCATTTGTTATGTCTTGTCTTTTTGAGACTAGCCATTGTAGCAGGTATGAGGTGATATCTCCTTGTGGTTTTGATTTCATTTTCCTAATGATTAGTGATGTTGAGCACCTTTTCACATACCTGTTGGTTATTTGAATATCCTCTTTGGAAAAATGTCTATTCAGATCTCTTGCCCATTTTAAAATTTGATTATTTGGTTTTTGCTAATGACTTATATGAGTTCTTTATGTATTTTGGATAGTAACCCCTTATCAGGTAGATGATTTGCAAATATTTTTTCCTATTCAGTAGGTTGCCTTTTCATTTTTTTTTTTTTGCCTTTTCATTTTGTTGATCAGTTTTTTTAAGTGAGTCTATAATTTTTAGTCTTATCTACAATTGCCGAAAGGACTTCCTTTTTTTAAAAATTGAAGTATAGTTGATTTACAATGTGGTATTAGTTTCTGGTATATAGCAAAGTGATTCAGTTATATTTGTATATGTGTGTGTATATGTATATTCTTTTTCAGTTTCTTTTCCATTATAGGTTATTACAAGATATTGAATATAGTTCCCTGTGCTATACAGTAGGACCTTGTTGTTTATCTGTTTTATATAAAGTAGTGTGTATCTGTTAATCCCACCTCCTAATTTATCCCTCCTCCCCCAATTTGGTAACCATAAGTTTGTTTCCTATGTCTCTGAGAAGCACTTCCTTTTTATCAGAAAAAATACTTTAATCCTATGGACAATGAATTCTGATTTTACTAGATTTATACTCAGTTTTACAGTCTTTCCCTTAAGAGTAATTTGTCAATTTCAGACGATCTTCCCCTTTGTGTCCATGAGGGAGGGGCTCCTATGGGTGACATGGTTTAACAATGGACAAAATCACTGGAGGTTACACTTGCTGTGTTGTGAATTTCAAGCTGTTACATTTGGAGCTTCCTCCCAGCAAGTGTCTGGGACAGATGAGTGTCCTTATAGGACTGCCCGTGTCAGTGACTCACTGAGGACAAAGGACGTGTGTTATGGTTAAATCTACATATTACAGCGTCTCAAAGTTATGGGAACACTTTACTGACTGAGTTGGATATAATTTTATGTAATGCTTTTCATTTTAAGGGATGGTGTTTTTTTTTCATATCTCAGTTTCAACTTTAGGGGAAAAAAATTATCTTAAGCTGTTCTGTGTTACTCAGAATAAAGTGATTGACTTTCGCCTCAAAGTAGTTATCTCCAGCTCCCAACTGCAGGCTTTTTTTTTTTTTGGCTGTACACGGGCCTCTCACTGTTGTGGCCTCTCCCCTTGCGGAGCACAGGCTCCGGACGCGCAGGCTCAGCGGCCATGGCTCACGGGCCCAGCCGCTCTGCAGCATGTGGGATCTTCCCGGACTGGGGCACGAACCCGTGTACCCTGCATCGGCAGGCGGACTCAACCACTGCGCCACCAGGGAAGCCCTCTTTTTTTTTTTTTAAAGTGTTTCAGTCTTTTTGTTTATTTATTTTTGGCTGCGTTGGGTCGTTGTTGCTGTGCGCGGGCTTTCTCTAGTTGTGGCGAGCAAGGGCTGCTCTTTGTTGTGGTGCACAGGCTTCTCATTGCGGTGGCTTCTCGTTGCAGAGCGCGGGCTCTAGGTGCGCGGGCTTCAGTAGTTGTGGCTCGCGGGCTCAGTAGTTGTGGCGCACGGACTTAGTGGATCCGCGGCATGTGGGATCTTCCTGGATCAGGGATTGAACCTGTGTCCCCTGCATTGGCAGGCAGATTCTGAACCACTGCACCACCAGGGAAGTCCTGCTCTGTGTTCTTTTATTACTCTTTTGTGCATCTCTGTCTTTGCTCCTGCATGTTGTGTGGAAATTATCTGTTCAATGCTCTCTTCTCTTTCAGCTAGTTACTTTTAAAGGTGTTGGTCAAATCTTTGTATTCCTAGCACTTAGCACCTAAGACAGTGTATGGCACAAAGGGGATGTTAAGAAACATTTGTTGAACCCAAACTGAACTGTTTCTTCCTGGGATTAGTCCACGCTGAGAGCACTACCCTGACAATACTAGTGATTAGCCTCAGTATTAACAAGCAGTTTTACCATGCTGTGAATTCCCACTCTTTCTAAGCACCAGAGAAAATGTGGTAAAATAAGTGGTGTGTGTGAAATTAAACCCATAAAGAAATGTTAAATATTGAAAACATAGGTTAGTTTCATAGCTGATATTTCTTCCACCACCCTTGGCCCACACATATGCTGTTCTCTTTCCCCATATAGCCTCTACCTCCCGTGAGGGCTTGTCACAAAATAAGTATTCAGTTATTATTAAATAAAGGAAAGAATTACTATAAACTAAACTTAGGCTCATAAAAATTAAGTGTTTTTTCCCCTTCAAACTAGGGCAGTGATTGTAGACAAACTTTCATCATTACTCATTATTTTGGTTTCCTCAAGAAACAAAGTTAATTTGTTCTTTTGGCAGTCTTAGATAGAAAAACAAAATAACCATGCAGTTATTTTAACTACTTTTATTTCATAGTCTTTACAATTCTTTTGCATTGTGAAATTCAAGGGGGAAATGTTTGTTTCAATTAGGAACAATTACACACTATTCACCTTGATATAAAATATTAAAAGGTAATAAATTCTATATACAGGGTGACTGAGGGTGACTCACCATTGTTTTGGTTTTGTTAACATAAATTAGAACTTCTTTTTTTCTTGCAGTGACTTTTTTTCTTGCTGCTAATTAACAGCTGTTATTTAATAAATTCACTCACAACTTTATGCATTACCCGTTTATAAGTGTTAATTGTGGTCTTGCTGCTGTTGAGTTATCCCCTAGCAGAGTAAGCCTGTGATCCAGGACAGAACAAACCATGTTTTCCTGTTTCTTGAAAATCACAGGATTTATTAACTGAATAGATGTTAAATTGGATTTTAAGCCATATTCAGATGAAGGCTTACAAGCACTAACATTGATTAGTATCATTTAAATCTTTTATATTTCATTTGCTTAAAATTAGAATATATTTTTCTTAATATATTGGGTTACGTTTGGGGTTTCTTTATTCTGCTTTACAGTCTTTGGGGCATAGTTCTCATCTCACTTTGCTGTGCCTTTCAGTTCCCCAAGTCTTGTCTGTTTGTGTTCATAGCCTCTGGTTGCATTTTTACTTACTTTTCTGAAAATTATTATTATTCACAGTGGGTGCATTTTAGCAGCAGTTTGAGTGCTTCTTTTTTCAGTTTTCTAGCATGTCAGGAAATGAACTGGTGATAGTTTTATCCATTGTGATCAGTCTTTGCCATTTTGGTTTCTCCCATGGGACACTAGACTCCATGGTCCTTCCTTATGCTGGAATCCCTGGGTTAGGAAAATATCTGACACTGGTTTGCTGAAGTCAGGCTTTAGGCTACCTTCAAACTCCAGGATAACCACTTCCACTTAGAAAGCAGCATGGTGGAGTGGAGAAGACTCAGGAAAGGATTAAGAGACTTGGTTTTCCCTCTCACTATATCCTGTGACCTTAAGCAAACCGCTTAACCTCAGCAAGAGTGGAGGGAGTATCTTACTTATTTGTTAAATTTGGGGTGAGACTGGGTGCTCTTCCACACCCTTTCCAGGATGGGATGCCATTGGTGCATGGGGGCTGGGCCATTCCTCGGGCCTTTCCTTTAGTTTGAGGTCCAGATGACGATTTTTGGCCCTATACTAGTTCATGTCCACTCATAGGAGATAAAATTGGACTAAAGCCAAGGCATTAATGAGAACCCCAGTCATCTTAAGTCTCTGTAAATCCTGTGGCCTCAGGAACTGTGACAACTGACTTGCTTTAGGTATGAGAGTGTCATCACAACTCCCACAAAGCCAGGAAGTAACATTCTGGAGAGTTGAACCCAGTTCTAAATTCATGTTCTTCTTGCTGTATCCCTTGCTTCCTCTACAGAATTAAGGTAACAACATTGATGATTTTATCATCTTTGGTGGATTAGAGATATGGCTTGTAAAGAGTAAAATTTACAGTAGGCACATAAAGAACTCTCTGACAACTATCACAGGAACTTATTTTCTTACTGATTTTTTTCGGATATCCTTGAACAGTCATGCAACAGTATAGAGTAAAGAATAATTATAGATCAAAACTCATGTGGCCACTACCCAGGTTAAAAGCATTAGAGCATTGCCAGTACCCCAGAAACCCTGTGTGCCCCTCCCAGATCAAAACCCTCTCACCTAGAGGTAGCCACCCTTCTAACTTTTGACATAAGCATTTCCTTGTTTTTCTTTACAGTTTTACCACTGCTGTACCTATCCCTAAACAACATAGTTTAGTTTTGCCTGTTTTTGGACTTTATGTAAATAAATCATACTATGTGTACTCTTCTGTGGTATGCTGCTTGTGACATCTGTCCATGTTGTGGCATATAGCTAGAGTTCATTTTCATTGCTTTATTTTAGTCTGTTATATGAAAACGTCACAATTTATTTATCCATCCTACTGCTGATAGATATTTAGGTTGTTTCCAGTTTGGGGTTGTTACAAACAGTACTGTTCTGAACATTTTGGTATGTCTCCTTGGGCAGATATGTAGGAGTTTCTCTGGGCATATACCTAGGAGTGGAATTGCTGGTCAGAGGGTATGCATATTTTTCAACCAACTGTGATTATTGAATTTAATTTTCACTGGAGCTTTTAACCTGTACATTTGTAATGGAAACTTAAAGTCTTTTGTTCTTATCTAAAAAGGTTTGTCTTTCCTATAGAAAAATGCAAGAATGGCAGCAGAAAAGCATTATTCTAACACCTTAAAAGCACTAGGAATATCTGATGAGTTTGTTTCAAAGAAAGGCCAAAGTGGAAAAATATTTGAGTACTTCAGCAATCAAGAGATGAAAAGTTTCACTGAAGATAAAGAAAGGTAACATATATAAGATGTCTGAATGGTTTACCTTTGAAAAAATTCCTACTTGCAGGAAAGCTAAAATTCTGTTCTATGATATTTTAAAAGATCTTTTACCTAATGGAATACATGTGAACTACTGTAAAATATACTGACATTTTAACATGTTTGACACTTCAAAGTATTACACGGTGATGAAGTATTTTGTTTTTAAAGTAAAATAATTGAAATTTCTGACATAAATAATGAAAGTAATAACATGCTTTCAAATGAAGTTTGAGTCAATCAAGTTTTGAAATAAATTACTTCTCAGAAGAATACTTTCCCAATTGGTACTTTTATAGACTTCTCTTGATAAATCGGAGCTTATACACTTGAGGAAGACTAACTGCAGGATGGCGTACATTACAGAGGGTTTATTTACCTTTAAACCAAATCATTTTTCCTTTGAAAGATTGATAAATTTCTTCCTCTAGCTTTAATGAAGAAAAAATAGAAGAAAGAGAGAATGGGGAAGAAAATTATCTTACTGATACCAACAGCCAAGATTCTTGCAAGGAAACAGGTAAAGCTGATGAAGAGAGTGGAGAAGAGAATTGTGTTGAAGAATAACACTGAATCAGTCGACAGGGTCTCCTCTCTGTTCCCCTGATGTTGTTGGCAGCATTGGGTGTCAGAAGCCGCACTTGTGGTGTTAAGGACATCCATGGAAACCCGTCTGATAACGTGCAGGTCTCTTTTTGCTCCGGACGTGCAGGCTCAGCGGCCATGGCTCACGGGCCCAGCCGCTCCGCAGCATGTGGGATCTTCCCGGACTGGGGGCACGAACCCTCGTCCCCTGCATCGGCAGGCGGACTCTCAACCACTGCGCCACCAGGGAAGCCCCGTGCAGGTCTCTTGAGCAAAGCCCTCGTGTAGCCTGAAAAGGCCGAATCCAGCTGATGGGTCATTTGGTCAGTTAGAGTCAGGCTTTGCCTATTCAGTTTTTAAAATTACTACATATGGTCTGTTTGCAACTTTGATCTTACTTCTATTTTTAAAAAGTGTTTGAGAATCACAGCTGTCACAAACTGATTAGGTATAAAAATATACATAATTTTATCATTTTGGGTGGAAAAAATTGCTTAGCATTGAGAGCAGAGGGGAGTATTGGCCTGTGGTTTGAAAAAAGAGTTCTGGAAAGCATGAATGAATAAATATTTTTAAATTATACTACTTGCTCCTTTTTCTCTGCAAACTTATTTTACTAGGTATTTTAAATTTCTTATCTGAGCCATTTTTAAAAAGTAATAAAACAGGAAAAAATAGATAACTTGCACATTTACATTCATTTATGCACTGAGAGTTACTGTTTTTTTTTTTTTGAAAAATCCAAGTCTGTTGTTTCGTATGCCCTTAGGGAGCTGCCATTAAGCTAAATAACGGAGGATGTCAGAATATAGAGGCCAACGAATAAAAGTCAAGAATTTTCAAATATAAAAATAAAAAAGAAAAGGAAGAAAAGTTGTTATTTGGGTAAGTTTAACATCCAATTGAGTGTGGATAAATATACACCTGAAGGCTTCTAAAAGTTTGATGGGACTGGACTGCTAAAGAAACTCTAAGCCTGGTCTGCAACCCTTAAAGCAACACCATACCTGCTGCACCAGTCAGAAGCCAGTTGTGAAAGGTATGCAGAACCCAGGAAGGGCACATGCTTCAAAGTCCGTTTTATTATTTATTTATTTAGGCCACGCTGTGCAGCATGCAGGATCTTAGTTCCCCGACCAGGGATTGAACTCATGCCCCCTGCATTGGGAGGGTAGAGTCCTAACCATTGGACCGCCAGGGAAGTCCCAAAGCCCATTTTAAAATGGAGAAAAATTAATCTCCAAGTGGCAATTCCAAGGCCAAAGAGAGAGTTACTGTTAAATTAGCCACACCATCATCACTTTTTCTCTTTTATCCCTACTTTTATTCCAATTTATTTTTGATACATAAATTATTAGAAAAGCTTTTATACTAGTTTTTTTAACCCTGTGTATTAAGACAGGTGGAAATAATTATAGCATCTGAGTTTTAACCTTAATTGGAATTAAATATCACCCTTGTTTTATATATGATGAAATTGTGTATAATAACTTTTTCAAGGCAAGTCTCCAGAATAATTCACATTTGACCCTTTAATACGGGACCCAGTTGTGCTCAACTCTTTACACATTATTGCAGACACACTTGTCTTTCTGTGCATGATGTTAATTTGATTATATGAATCCATCATTTTGCTCTTTGAGCAAATTTTTGTTTTAAAAATTCAAACCAGTCATAAAGATGTGATTGGGTAAGAGTTCTCTTTTCCTAAAAACAATAAACCTCCTTTAAAAACGATGAACTAATAAAGTTGTATGTAATAGCAGTGTTTTCCAACTGGCAATTTATGCCTTAAATTAAAAAATGAGGTGATTTTTCTCAATTAAGAGCAAATGTTCACTCATAAACTCCTTTCCTAAGTTTGTGTTAAACTGTTTGTCACTATCATTAGATTGTAAACTCCTTGAGAGTTGGCACAACTTAAAAATTCATCTTTCTAGTCCTTAATATCTTGCACAGGATTGTACATACAGTAGGTATTTAACAAAGACTTGGATGAGTAAGTAGATGAATATGGTTTTTAATTTTACTTATAATTACTTCAAAATGAGTACACATGGATTAAAAGCATTTCCCTTCCAATTTATTGAGAACCTGTGAAACACAATCCACAAATTGTAACGTTCAAAACGTAACTTGCTTCCTAAGGATTTACTCCCCATTCTGTTTCTTCTCAGTTTCATGGGCAGTGTGTGGGACTTGCTTTCAGGACCAATCTTCAGTTTTCTTTAAAAATGGGAATAGTACCCATCTTGGGTGGCTGTAGGAAGAACTGGTGTAATCGTATATGGAAAGGCTCTTTGTAAACTAGGGTATTCAAGTGATAGTGTCAGAGGACAGGATATTACTCAAGAAACTTTTAACTTTAAACATTCTTTTATTTAAGTGAGATATGAAATGATTTAAATATTATTTTGTTAGAAATAATATTTGAACTACTTATTTACTACTTATATTACTACTAATTTATTATTTTTAAAATTGTAGTCAATTTACAATATTATATTCATTTCAGGTATACAATGTAATGATTCAATATTTTTATAGATTCTACTCCATTTAAAGTTATTACAAAATAATGGCTATATTTCCCTGTGCTATACAGTATATCCTTGTTGCTTATTTATTTATTTAATAAATTTATTTATTTTTGGCTGCGTTGTGTCTTCATTGCTGCACGCAGGCTTTCTCTGGTTGCAGCGAGCCAGGGTCACTCTTCGTTGCGGTGCGCAGGCTTTTTATTGTGGTGGCTTCTCTTGTTGCGGAGCATGGGCTCTAGGCACGTGGGCTTCAGTAGTTGTGACGTGCGGGCTCAGTAGTTGTGACGTGCGGGCTCAGTAGTTGTGGCTCGTGGGCTCTAGAGAGCAGGCTCAGTAGTTGTGGTGCACCGGCTTAGTTGCTTTGCGGCATGTGGGATCTTCTGGGACCAGGACTCTAACCCGTGTCCCCTGCATTGGCCTTAACCACTGCACCACCAGGGAGGTCCCTCCAATTCTTTTCTATTTCTCACATTTTCCTCATTTTAAGACATTATTTGTTGTATTTATTCACTCTAGTCTTCATTTTTGAGATGACTTTTTCTTTCTGATGTTTCCTGGGTTTTTTACTCCTCTTTTAAAATCTTTTTTCAGTCACTTTATTTCGGAGTTTTTCACATTGTAATTTACATTTCCCTTTACAGTTTTTATCATTTTCTTTTAGCTAATTCTGAAGTATTATGATAGCTATAGTTTTCTTTCCTTTTGTGGGTATGTTTTTCTGATATGGTTTCATTGTCCAAACTGATATTATTCTTCTCTGGTTCTCCTATTTAAAAAACAAAACGAAACAAACAAGAAAAACACTTTGAATGAGATTCAATTGTGATCCTTTTCCTTTGCTCATATTTTAAGTGGAATGAGTTGTACTGTACTCCTACAAGGGAGAAGGAGCCCAGGACAGATTTTCTAGATTCTGTCAAGAACTGCACAGGGTCTAGGATTTTACCATATTTATAAGTTAACAAGTTAGCATGTCACAGTTTCATGGATGTTGACAGAAGACATGAGACTCCTATATCAAAGACAAAGGACTTTGTTACTAATGGTAAAAGCAGTAGTTGAAGTGTCAGCATGCTCGTCATTTGTGCTGGCTCCAAGTTCCTTGGGGGAGATGCAGAGGGACCCCCATGGATGCCTTCATACCCAGTGGGCTATGTTATAGGAGGGAAACACTGAGCTTGGGGGAGTCCCCACTTTTATAGTATTTGGGAACAAGACTGTAATTTGGGGTGGAGGTGGGGAAGACATTACTTCACCCCTCAAGGTTGCTTGCGGCAAACAAAACCCTGAGAAAATGGCCCAGGTAAAGAGTGGTCAGTACATTGCCTTCTGGCCTACCTAGCAAGAATGTGCATGGACTCTCAGGGCCTGGGTCAGATGGCCTCCCCCAACAGCTTTCAACTCTGTTGTTTGTATGATGTGATTTTTTAAAAATATGGGCTTGAACTTTCTGAGATTTTCTACATTGCTCACCCACCACCTTTTTTCTGGATCTCCTGTTTTCTTTGCCTCTGCTATCCCTACTCATAGTAGTTTCTCCTCAATGTGGGACTTTTTTTTTTTTAATATTTATTTTATTTATTTATTTTTATTTTTTGGCTGTGTCGGGTGTTAGTTGTGGTACGTGGGATCTTCATTGCAGCACGCAGGATCTTTCATTGCGGCGCGCAGGCTTCTCTCTAGTTGTGGTGTGTGGGTTTTCTCTCTCTAGTTGTGGTGCGCAAGGCTCTCTCTCTCTAGTTGTGGTGCACAGGCTCTGGGGTGTGTTGCACACAGACTCTCTAGTTGAGGCGTGTGGCTCAGTAGTAGTGGCGCGTGGGCTTAGTTGCCCCGTAGCATGTGGGATCTTAGTTCCCGGACCAGGTATCGAAACTTCATTCCCCTGCATTGGAAGGTGGATTCTTTACCACTGGACCACCAGGGAAGGTGGGACTTTTTTGGGAGGAGGGTGCTTTGGTCATTTCAGGGCCCCCAGACCACTTCAGCATTATCAGACCTTTCTGTAGTCTCATCATACTCAACTGCATATTGGAGCTCGCAGAGTCTGTCTTGATTTCTGCTGCTGTTCTCAGAACAGCCTGCTCAATTGTCAATTCTCAGAACACCTGATGGTAGTTTTAGGGTTCTCGGATTCCCAGGGCCTTCAAAATTGCCTTTGGCTTCTGTACTTCCTTTCATATTCTTCCTGACACCACGAGGGTCTTGTTTTCTCATTTTGGAATCTGTGGCTCTTTATATCGCCTGATTTTATTATAGATGTTAGCTGAGGGTTTTGAGTTTTGTTCTTGTCATTAAATGGGAGGATACAGGATGATTCAAACACTAGACTGCTACCATTACTATCTTCCCAGAAAATTCTCAAGACTTAGTTTTCCTGTGTACTTTTTGAACTGTTTGAATATTTTTTTTTACTGTATTACTTAGAAAAATAATTTAAAAGAAAATATTGGACTAGGAGTAAAGATTTTACCCCCCTTCTACCACCGAAATGAAATGAAATAAAAAGATGGTGGTGATAAATGCAGCTGATACAGAAAATTAAGGGAGATGAGGGAAAGCTTGTGCTGCTAATTTAAAGGACCTTGTTAGAAAAGGTGATCTTCAAAAAAGCCCTGAAAGGGTGAGGGGTGAGCCCTGTGGATATCAGGGGGGGAAGGGCTACAGGCAGGGAAGAGTCAGTGCTGAGTTCGCGGCCGGGGCGGTGGGGCGGTGGGGCGGTGGAGGGGGGCGCGAAGTGTGCTCAGATGTTTGAGGAACAGCAAGGAGGCCAGGGTGGCTGGAAGAGAGAGAAGAGGAGGAAAAGACACAGGAATGAGGTCAGAAAGACATGGCGGGGGGAGGTGGGTACAGAGAAGGAGAGGATCTTGGAGACCACTGTAAGGATTTTGGCTTCTTTGACTGAGATGGGGAGCCACTGGGGGTTTTGAGAAGGGTGACGTGATCTGACATCACTTAGTGTCTTTCTGCAGCTGGGTGAGAATGGTCTGTAAATGGCAAGGGCAGAAACAGGCAGGTCACTTCAGAGACTTTTTTTTTTTTTTGCGGTACGCGGGCCTCTCACTGCTGTGGCCTCTCCCGTTGCGGAGCACAGGCTCCGGACGCGCAGGCTCAGCAGCCATGGCTCACAGACCCAGCCGCTCCACGGCATGTGGGATCCTCCCAGACCGGGGCACGAACCTGTGTCCCCTGCATTGGCAGGTGGACTCTCAACCACTGCGCCACCAGGGAAGCCCCTCAGACACTTTTTAAATTACCCATATTGCAAATACAGGTGTGTCTAATTTCAAAGCCAGTTCTCCTACTGAACTACTATATGCACTGAAGTGGTCATAAGGGTGATTTGCTTCTAATGTATGGGTAGTTATTTTTTCCCCAAAACTGCTGTATTACAAATGAGCCGTGAAAATATACTTTAAAAAAATCATCTTAAGACCCACTTACTACAGTTTTGCATATGTAGTGTCTTAAATTCTTTTATTTTTCCATTAGAAGCTATTCCCCCAAGAGAAGAAAAACTGACTAGCTTTAGTAATATAATAGCATTGAGAAATTCAAACCAGCACTTATGACTCAGTCCATTAGGGACTGAAAGCAGCAGTGGGGCAATTTTGTAAAGGTTCTTCTTTATTGATCTTATAATTAAGAAATAACCATTGGGTTGCAGACATGATCTTGAAATAAAGTAATATTTTTCCAAGAAAAGGATGTGGTAGAGACTGCCAGTTGTTTGACCAGTAACTATTTTTCCTTTCTTCCTTCCTGCTTTTGCTGGAGGTGGCAATATACCCAGCTGAAAACAAAAACAAAAACAAAAACCTGTATTTCCCAATTTCCTTGCAGCTAGGAGGTCACGTGATACCATCCTGGCCAGAGAGAAGTAAATGGGGTTTTCAGGAAAGGTCTTTAGAAGGGAAAGATTTGGCTGGCTTGGCCTTTTGGTCTTTGCCTTTTCTCTTTTCCTCCTTCATCCTTCCTGGAACTTGAATGTGATGGTTAGAGTCACAGCATTCATCTTATAATCATGAGAGAAAGGCCAAGAAAAATCTGAGAAACTTTGGCCCTCACACCTTTGAGCCACAGAAATAATACTAGAAACTGCCAACCTCCAGACTCAGTGTTATCTTGTTTAAGCCTCAGCCATTTGAGTTTTTATTAAATGTAGGAAAACACAGTTTCTAATTCAAGAGATCTATGCAACCCATCATTAAACATAGTTTGGAAAGAAGTAACATTTCTGAATTTTCATAGACTACATGTGCCTGTTATGCTAAACATGTACACTGAGGTCTATCTTTTACTTGTCTTTGAAGAATGCTCACTTTTTCCAAGAAGAAAAATATTCCTTGTATTTATCTGTGAGGAAGGAAATGCAAGATAGGAAATTAACATTCTAAAGAAAAACAACAGTGGCGCTCTACTCAAATAACAATATTTCTATTCATCTTGAATTATTAATAAAAAGAAGCATGGTACATTTTATTATGAAAATAAGTGATATTGTGGCATCATAATCATGTTCAGATGGATAGGGTGTGGTACAGTATCCTTTTGCCAACCTTAAAATTTATGTTCCTGAAAACCATGCCAAGAGAACATGTGGCTGACAAACTGAAACACTTCATGAGGAATGTGGAGGCAGGAACAAAAATATGGCAGGATGAAGCCAAAAAAAGTACATTTTTTAAAAAAATTATTTATTTATTTTATTTTTGGCTGCGTTGGGTCTTCGTTGCAGTGTGCAGTCTTCTCCTTGTTGTGGCTTCTCTTGTTGCCGAGCATGGGCTCTAGAGCACAGGCTCAGTAGTTGTGGCACATGGGCTTACTTGCTCTGTGGCATGTGGGATCTTCCCGAACCAGGGATCGAACCCTTGTCCCCTGCATTGGCAGGCAGATTCTTAACCACTGTGCCACCAGGGAAGCTCAAAAAAGTACATTTTTTAAAATGTTCACTAATATAAAACAGCCTGTAACAGAGAAGAACAAACCTGACTTCGTATTGGACCTATTCCTTTAGTTCTAACCCTGGTACTCTGTTGCCTGTGCTTAGTCATGCTGGCTCTGCACCTTTGTAAAAGAATGTTGCCTATAGCTGGAAATGGTAGCCCATTCTCAAGGCTCTGACCTTTAAAGGTATAACACTTTTTCCATCATTTCAAGATAAAAAATTGCAGAACAGAGAATAACATTCGTCTTGTTAGAGGTTTATAGGAACATTGTGACCAGGCCTACATGGACAGCTGCAAGAACAAAGGATTCCAGCACCAAGAAGTTTACAACAAACAGCCACCCCCCCTCCCCTTCTAGTATAAAAGGTGCATGAATTCTAAGTCAGGCAAGATGGTTCTTTGGAACACTAGTCCACCATCTTCTTGGTCTGCTGTCTTTCCGAATAAGGGCACTACTCCTTGCCCCAGCACCTCATCTCTTGGTTTATTGGCCTGTTGTGGGGTGAGCAGTATGAGCTTGGACTCTGTAACAAGCTCACTAAATAAAGGTCGTATCAATGACATTATGGACATACATATACATAATTAATAATGAGTGCCATACAATTCATTTTCTTTGTTATTCCTTACTCACCAAGAAATTTTCAGAACTTGTTTGTCTCTCATTGTTTTAATGAGATCTTGTAAATTTGTTTTACTCTTATGGGAGTGAAGAGAAATTGCATTTTGCCTCAGTTTTTCTTTCTCTCACAAGGAGACTCTGAACCAATATTTCCTTGCTAGTTCTTCTGTGCTCCGCTGTTAGTTCTACCTCTCTCCAACTTCCCCAGTTTCTTATCTCAGACCAGCTGGGTAGCTGGACTAGCTCAGAAGGCTCTCTGACCTGCCATCACTTCTGGAACCATTAGGAAGGTATGAATTTTAAGAAAAGGGGAAAGGAGGAGAGTTTAAAAGCAGCAAATAAAAGTAAGAATCTTTCATTTGTATAACTGTAGTTTTTAAAGTATTTCACATTATATCATTGGAATCTCACATCCAACCTGTGAGGCAGGTAGAGTGTCCTTTCCATTTTGCAGAGGAGGAAATTAAATAGCCCAGCCTATATCATGAAAATAGTTAATGACAAAGCCTGGACCAGAGTCCTCTGCTTGTTCAACTGCCCTACCCTACACTCTAAGGAACATTACCTTAGAAATGGAAGATCAATTCAAGCTCTTAAGATGACTCAGAAACAAGCAAAACAATAGGTTTTTTTTTTTTTTTTTTCCACTGTGCCACCAGGGAAGCTCAAAAAAGTACATTTTTTAAAATGTTCACTAATATAAAACAGCCTGTAACAGAGAAGAACAAACCTGACTTCGTATTGGACCTATTCCTTTAGTTCTAACCCTGGTACTCTGTTGCCTGTGCTTAGTCATGCTGGCTCTGCACCTTTGTAAAAGAATGTTGCCTATAGCTGGAAATGGTAGCCCATTCTCAAGGCTCTGACCTTTAAAGGTATAACACTTTTTCCATCATTTCAAGATAAAAAATTGCAGAACAGAGAATAACATTCGTCTTGTTAGAGGTTTATAGGAACATTGTGACCAGGCCTACATGGACAGCTGCAAGAACAAAGGATTCCAGCACCAAGAAGTTTACAACAAACAGCCACCCCCCCTCCCCTTCTAGTATAAAAGGTGCATGAATTCTAAGTCAGGCAAGATGGTTCTTTGGAACACTAGTCCACCATCTTCTTGGTCTGCTGTCTTTCCGAATAAGGGCACTACTCCTTGCCCCAGCACCTCATCTCTTGGTTTATTGGCCTGTTGTGGGGTGAGCAGTATGAGCTTGGACTCTGTAACAAGCTCACTAAATAAAGGTCGTATCAATGACATTATGGACATACATATACATAATTAATAATGAGTGCCATACAATTCATTTTCTTTGTTATTCCTTACTCACCAAGAAATTTTCAGAACTTGTTTGTCTCTCATTGTTTTAATGAGATCTTGTAAATTTGTTTTACTCTTATGGGAGTGAAGAGAAATTGCATTTTGCCTCAGTTTTTCTTTCTCTCACAAGGAGACTCTGAACCAATATTTCCTTGCTAGTTCTTCTGTGCTCCGCTGTTAGTTCTACCTCTCTCCAACTTCCCCAGTTTCTTATCTCAGACCAGCTGGGTAGCTGGACTAGCTCAGAAGGCTCTCTGACCTGCCATCACTTCTGGAACCATTAGGAAGGTATGAATTTTAAGAAAAGGGGAAAGGAGGAGAGTTTAAAAGCAGCAAATAAAAGTAAGAATCTTTCATTTGTATAACTGTAGTTTTTAAAGTATTTCACATTATATCATTGGAATCTCACATCCAACCTGTGAGGCAGGTAGAGTGTCCTTTCCATTTTGCAGAGGAGGAAATTAAATAGCCCAGCCTATATCATGAAAATAGTTAATGACAAAGCCTGGACCAGAGTCCTCTGCTTGTTCAACTGCCCTACCCTACACTCTAAGGAACATTACCTTAGAAATGGAAGATCAATTCAAGCTCTTAAGATGACTCAGAAACAAGCAAAACAATAGGTTTTTTTTTTTTTTTTCCAAGAAAAGCACGATTGGGTTTTGTTTGTTGGATGGTTTTTGTTTTTGTTTTTGTTCTTTTTGTTGTTGTTCTTAGACTAGATCCCACTGACGGTGTACAGGAACTTTTGTGTTCAAAAGCTTCAGAATCTATAAACTTAAACAATACCCCAAATGTAATGTAAAATATAACTAAGAAACATGTTACAGTCCTGATATGAAAACTATCAAGAGGAACTAATGAAAAACTTTTGCCTTATTTTAAAAGGATCCTTTTTGTCCATGATAAACACTCTCTATGATGTAGAAGGGTCTAAATTTTTAAAAACAGCTTTGTGTGTGTTCTTCCAGAAACGTTATGTTTGTATATAAATATTCTATAGTACATGTATTACAGATATTCTATAATGTATAAACTCTTTGCTCCATGTAATCTACATGTCTGTATCCTGTAAATGGCATCACAGATTTCATACATACCTGCTATCATCTGCATCATTCTCAGAGATGTCACCTCTTAGCAGAAAACCTGTCCTTCCCCAGACCTCTTGGACTTTAGATCTTTGTCTTCCTCATCCCCAGGGACCTATTCTCTTCCACCTCATCCAGGCACTTTAAAATCTTTCCTTTGAACCCCATACTCTGACTACAACTGCTGCTGCCTTCTACCTTAGTTGCTACTTCTCTTTTCTGTTAACAACTTTCCAGATGTTGTTAAGCTCTAGATTCATCCGCTCTTATTTCTTCTCTTGCTTTCTTTGTTCTTGTGGCTTTATTCTTGTTTTATTCCTTTACTGACATTTTGGTGGCGTTTCAGGAGGGTTTATGTGGTCAGAGCATTCGTCCTTTCACGATATTTTCTCTTCTCCTGGGTATTTTTCTGGCTTTCTGCCTTCTTTGCCAGCAAATTCTATTCCCTTTGCCCTCTAAGGGCTCCTCAGGGCTCCATCCCTGATCCTCTTCTTTTATCTCCACAGGTGATGCCATCCTTTCCCTA
>NW_006791012.1:6664942-6681806 GCF_000442215.2 Lipotes vexillifer
CCCTACAGCATCTACAGCTGAAAACTCTCAAATCCAGTACCGATGAACCTAGTGGCAGGGCAGGAATAAAGACTCAGACGTAGAGAACAGACTTCAGGGCACGGGGTGGGGTGCAGTGTGGGGGAAGCTGGGATGAAGTGAGAGAGTGTCATTGACGTATATACACTACCAAATGTAAGATAGCTAGTGGGAAGCAGCCGCATAGCAGAGGGAGATCAGCTCGGTGCTTTGTGACTACCTAGAGGGGTGGGATAGGGAGGGTGGGAGGGAGGCTGAAGAGGGAGGGGATATGGGGATATATGTATACATATAGCTGATTCACTTTGTTGTACATCAGAAACTAGCACAACATTGTAAAGCAATTATACTCCAATAAAGATGTGAAAAAAACAACAACTCTCAAATCCATATCTCAGACCCCTCCTCAGAGCTTTCCCTTTTAATGACTCTAATACATCTCAACATGTCCAAATCTTATCTTTGATTGTCTTGCTTTCCCATTAGGCAGAACTGCCATCCTCCCAGATGCTCAAGCCAGAAACCTGGGAGTTTTCATCCTTGGTAACTGCTTCTCTCTTACCTCCTACATCCAAGCCTTCAGCAAGTTCTACTGGAAATCCTTCCACCATGTATCTAAGATCAGACTGCTTCTTTCCATTTCTACCTCCCTCACTCTAGTCCAAATCACTGTCACTTCTCCCCTGCATCAGTGGAATGCAGCCATTTATGATTGTGTACCTATGAGAAAAAGAAATTTGAGCATGCACCTCCACTGTATTTTTATTTGTATATACTTTTTGTATTTTATAGTTCACATTTATATTTTATAAATGTTATTTTATATTTTATGTATTAATATTTTAATATAATGTTTATTATATATGTGTGTTACTAGGCTAATATACATGTATATTACAAAACATGGACAAAAAGATATCTTAAAGGATAAGATTAGACTATAACACTATCTTAAAAGTAATTTTTAAAATTTAATAATTATTTAAAAATTATTCTGCCCCATGAGAGGAAGGTGATTAAATATGGTGCTTTATTTTTGGAAATGTTGATTTAACACTTGGTGATAAAGCAAGTTGAAAGATTGGTTCTAAGTTGAGTGTATGTTAATGGTGGGCTTGAATGCCCGTCATGCTGAGAAAGATACCACACAAGACTCAATGCTTGATATCCAGTATCCACATATGATGAGGTTTGGTATTGATCACAGTGGACATAAATGCTTATTTCAATTGTGTGCTATAATTTTGAATTTTTTGACTTACTCCAAGCAAGACTGATTAGGTCACCATTGTTTTTGTCTCCTTATGTGGCTGATTAAGAGCTCATACCAGGTACAGGAGAAGCGCTCTGGTACTTTCTTGCCCCTTGTGCTTGTGTTAAGAGTATTATCCTCAGTCAGAGGTTTCTTTGCAGGATTTTCTTTTAAAGCCACCTGTCCATTTTGTGAGAATTGGTTTTGGAAAGCTGCTAATACAATCTGTGAAGCTACCTGACAGGGCACACACAGCCTGAGTCGCATGGCCACAAGTTCCCCGGGAACAAAAGTGGAGGCCCTGTCCCAGAGTGGCACTTGGCTGTCTGAGGACTGGACCATGTGAACAGCCAGGGATAATCCACATAGTAACTTTGATAAAGCTTTATTTCTTTTTTCAGACAAAATTAGTAGAAATTTTCTAGTAGTCGTTTCCTTCCACACCAAACGGGGCATCTTGCTCCCCTCCTTTTCCTGTGTGTGTGTCCCACTTTAGAAATACTGGTCTGGGTCCCTGCTTCCTCTCTTGCTGAGGTCAGTCAGTAGGGCTAGAGTAAAGAGTGATGGTAAGGATGGAGTCGCCAAGGCAAGGAGGGCAGAGAATAAAGAGCTGCTTGTTCTAAGTCAAGGGGTACACACAACACATATCATCAGACTTGCTCATAAACTCAGTTTCCAGCGGGGCCAGGTGGAGGCAGGATAAACCAGCACTCCCCAGTCTGCCACTGCCCGCTGTGTCCAGGTGACATATAATTACAAAGTTACATGGATCACTAAGAAACCATGCCAGCATGCTTCATGGCGCCCCTGGAGAGCAGACAGGAACCTGCCGATTGAATCAGCCTCAGGGAGGGGACAAGTTATGACTAATGTCCTGTTGGCCGATTGAGATCTGACACAAGGGGTCAGAAGCCTCTCTTCTCTGAAGCTAAGTGTTTGCTGCGCCCACCATCTGAAAGGTGTATGTGTACAAAAGTGAGGAGCTGCATCTGCTCAGACATTTGAAGATAACAAGACTTACTGCAGAGTGTAGAAACCAGGTGGTAATAGCTGAACATTATGTAATATATTTTGTATGAAGAAGGCATTTTAAAAATTACTTTTAAGATGTTTTTTTTCTAATCTTGTCCTTTAAAATATCTACTACTGAATTTCAACTCATGTGACAGCAAGCATTTCAATTACCCAAAAAGTTTTCCTTAAAATAGACAATGGTTTAATTACCATTTGGAACTGACATCACAACTAACTAGGAGAATCCAAGTCTTACTAAGATGAGTGACAGAGATGATAAACGAGAAGAGAGAAAGGAAGGAAAGAAGACAAGAAATGAAAGTGAATGCATTGATCAAAGCATTCCGTAGAAAGCAGTTGAAATCTAACAGAACTGATAATAAGGGGCAAAAGAGTTCATGGTACAAACTGTCAGGAACCTAGGAACCCAGAGAAAATGGGGATAAATTCTGTATGAACTCTAGGTGATTTCCAGTTGAAAAACCAATTAGCAGACCTTTAACTCTCAAACACTGGATATACCACAATTCAATTACATCCCCAAAAGGAACCAGAAAGTCTCCCAAATAGTTGTGCTACTTCATTATACTCCTGTAACAGAAACTGTTTGCTTAGACTTAAAACCAACAGTTTCGGGCTTCCCTGGTGGCGCAGTGGTTGAGAGTCCGCCTGCCGACGCAGGCGACACGGGTTCGTGCCCCGGTCCGGGAAGATTCCACATGCCGTGGAGCGGCTGGGCCCGTGAGCCATGGCCGCTGAGCCTGCGCATCCGGAGCCTGTGCTCCGCAGCGGGAGAGGCCACAACAGTGAGAGGCCCGCATACCGCAAAAAAACAAAAAAAAAAGTTTCAATTCAGTAGTCTCCATCCCAACACATCTCTAAAGCAGTCATTTTCTCACTGGCAGGTGACCCTCCAGCCATCCTGAGCTACTGCATGGCCTCCACAAACCTTGCACCCCTTGTTTTTCCGGCTGCATGCTGCTCCCCCATCCTGGAGCTCCTCTTTCCCCCCCTGCCTGACTCCCCAGGGATCTGTGTATCTTCCCTCCTGTCACTCCTTCCAGGGGTCTTTCTGGCACCTTTGATATTACCTTGACAGGTGGCAGCCCTGACTCTCAAGCATCATACACACCTGCTAACTCAGAACTTCCCCTTGTTCTGTTGTCATTGCTTGTGATGTGTATCCTTGAAGGCAGAACTTTTTTTTTTTAAGCTATTGCATTATTTATTTATTTATTTTTGGCTGTGTTGGGTCTTCGTTGCTGCACGCAGACGTTCTCTAGTTGCAGCGAGCAGGGGCTACTCTTCATTGCGGTGCGCGGGCTTCTCATTGCGGTGGCTTCTCTTGTTGTGGAGCACATGCTCTAGGCACGTGGGCTCAGTAGTTGTGGCTCACGGGTTCTAGAGTGCGGGCTCAGTAGTTGTGGCGCATGGGCTTAGTTGCTCCGTGGCATGTGGGATCTTCCCGGACCAGGCATCAAACCCCTGTTTCCTGCATCGGCAGGCAGATTCTTAACCACTGGGCCACCAGGGAAGTCCCTTCTTTCAACTTTCGATCCCCAGGGCTGGCCCAGCACCCAACATACAGGAAAGGCTCAGTCTGTGTTTTTGAATGACTGATTAATGAATAGATCTATAATCATAGAGCACAATATGTTTCAATAAACAATCTCCACTGTATGACTCTAAGAATAACATTTTTCTAATATTGTTACACTAATCTTTATATGAGCATAACTCAAGAGTTTTCACTACCATCTTCTTAAAGTATGGGATTTAAGCATTCTTCTTTAAATATGCGATGTTTTACTGGAAGCTTTTGATTCTTTTATTTTAACCAGAGATCTAGCCTATAAATAATCCATACAAAATAATCAGAATGCCCCATAATACATAGTAATTTATTCAGTCAGCAAGAGCTTAATCTAGGTACTGAGAACATATCAGCAAACAAAAAAGAGTCCCTGCTCTCCTGGAACTTACATTCTAGTGGGAGGTGATAAGCAGTATAAAAATTATATGTCAGCTGATGAATAAAGAAAAATAAAGCAAGGTAAGGCAGTAAAGAGTGACTGGGGAGAATTTGCATAATTAGAGTCAAGGAAGGCTTTTCCAATAAGGGGACACTTGAGCAAAGACATGAAGAAAGTAAGGGCTTATAGGTGTGTGGATAACTGGGAAGGGCATCTCAGATATAGGAACAGCAAGTACAGTGGCCCTGATGTGGGAGTGAGCCTGGGGTTTTGAAGAACTACAAGGAAACCAGTGAGACCAGAGCAATGAGAGACAGGGAGAGTTGTAAGATGTGAGGTTAGGAAAATAGCAGGGGCCAGATTCCATGGAAGCTTCTGGGCCATAGTAAGGACTTTGGTACTTTATTCTAAATGAGATGGGGAGCTCTGGGGATGCTGAGAACTGAAGAGGGACTTGAGCTTGAAATGGTCACTCTGGCTGCTGCATAGGAGACCAGTGAAGGTGGTTTCAATGACCCAGTAATCCAAGAGAGAGATGATGGTGGCTTGGACCAGTGTTATAGCAGACGGGATAATGAGAAATACTCAGATTCTGGATATATTTTAAAGGTGACATTAAAAGGATTTTAAGGTGGAGTGTGAAAGAAATTGATGAGTCCAAGGATGAAGTTTCTAACTTGAGCCGCTAGAAGATGGAGTTGCCACTTGCTGAACTGGGGAAGATTTGGGAAGAAATGGGTTTAGGGAGAGTTAGCAGAAGCTGTTGATGCCCTGTCCCGCCTCCCCTGGGCACACTTCTGAGCTTACTTACGAGCCTGGCCTCCTTGTAAGTAGCAGTGGACAGTTCCCATGCACTCTGACACCTTCCGCCCCGTGCTTATCCTCATCCCTCTACTTCCCTGCCTCAGGAATCTCTCCATTGCTGGGGAACTTGTTCAGCTTGGCTGCAGAGCAGCCTCAAAGTGCTGGAGACCTAAATCCTCCAGGAATCACTCTACCAGTGAGAAATGGGGGAGGGAGTTATTGGATAAATAACCCAGCTTCTCTCCCTGGGTGGGACAATCCTGAGATGCCTATTACAAGATTCCTCAGAGGGTATCCAGTACGAAGGAACTTCAATTCCCACAGTAGTGACCCGCTCCTTAAAACACCCTTTGTTAACTTTTCTCCCTTCACTTTCTTTCTCCCCGTTTCCTCACTTGTACTTCCTGGGGTAATCTCCTGCATAAATTAGCTTTTGCTGCATAACAGACCGCTCCAAAATTTAGTGGCTTAAAACAACTATTATTTTTGCTCATGATTCTGTGGGTTAGCAATTTGGGCTGGATTCAGCTGGGTGACTCTTCTGCTGGTCTTGCCTGGGGTCACTTAGCGGCTACAACCATCTGGCAGCTTGACTGGAGGTGGATGGTTTATGAGAACCTCTGCTGATAGATGGTAGAGGCTAGCTGTCAGCTGGCTGATTTAAGAGGCTTCAAATGGGAGGGCTCATCTGCTCCCCATGCTCTCTCATCCTCCACTAGGCTAGACTGGGACTCATCACATGGCAGTCCTCAGGGTAGCGTTCTCAGGGCACAAAGGGAAACACAAAGCCACCAAAGCATCACGAGGCCTGGAGTCAGAAGTCTCACAGTGCCACTTCTATGCACTCTTTTGGTCAAAGCAAGTCATAACCCCAGGCCAGATTCAAAGGGTGAAAGAAATTCCACTTCTTCATGGGAGTGATGTCAAAGTCACACTGCAGGCACACAGGAAGGGAAGAATGTTGAGGACATCTTTGCAAACAATCTCCCCATCTCCCTGACTCCCCAGGGTAACTACTGGTCTAAGTCCTTATTTTAGAGTCTGCTTTGGGGGAGTTCAAACTAAGATGGGGGTGGCTGGGAATCAAGGCTCTGGTTTGGACATGCAAAGTCTGAGTTGCTTATTGGAGAAATCCAAGGAGGAATTTTGAATTAGCAGTGGGATAGGAGATTGCAATTCAGAACCGAGGTCTGGCCTGGAGATACTCCATTTGGGAGTCGGGGAGATATACCTAGGTATGTAAAGTAGTAAGCGTGGATCTGAGCACATAGGGAATGAATGTGGAGAGAGAAGAGGTCAGAAGCCTAAGCTCTGGCCCACTCTAGTGCTGAGAGGTCAAGGAGAGGAAGAGGAGCCAGCAAAGGACACTGACAAGGAGCAGCCAGTGCAGTCCTGGGGTGAACGTGGTGTCCTGGAGACCAAGAGTGATAAACTGACAGGAAAGAGCATTCCCTATACTCTCCAGGTAAAGTGATGTGGAGATCATTGCTTCATATGTGCCAGCATTTTGTAGTCATCTTCATTGTTTTCTCATTAATTCACTTGTAAGAATTATTTTACAACTCAAGGGCAGAGGTAAGTAAAACATTTACTGTTGGGTGGGTCTTTTAACATGGAAGATGCTGAGAAGGAAGCCAAGGAGAGGCAACGGCCCTGATTCAGCACACTAACAAGGTTAACCAGTCTCTGCAGCTCTGGGGAGTTTTCATGATTTTTATACAGTTTAGACCTGGATATGGGAGTTACCATGGTTCTTACAAAGGAACTAGAGGATCAGCCATTTATAAATTCATATTTAATGGGACTTCTCTTGTGGTCCAGTGGTTAAGACTCCACGCTCCCACTGAAGGGGGTGCAGGTTCGATCCCTGGTTGGAGAGCTAAGATCCCACATGCCGCACAGCGTGGCCAAAAAAAAAAAAAATTATATTTTAAAGGAAGTCAACATCATATCGTTTATTTACAATTAGCTTGTGATCAGGCATTATCCAGCCTCCCGCCCACCCCATCTATTCTGTTGTGCTCTTCACGCCTTTTTTTTTTGGCAGCACCTCAGGCCTGACAGTGAAAGTGCCGATCCTAACCACTGGACTACCAGGGAATTCCCTTTCACGCCTCATTTTAATGGTTTTGTCCCCTCCCCTCCCCCAGGAGTAACAACTTACCTTTCCCCTCCAAGCCTTCCTGAACTTTTACTTGTCATGCATCCCAAGTATAGTAATGCTATAATTTCCTGGATTGTACATCCTATGCCTAAAAGAAAGAAAAAGAGCCTACCTTAAAACCTGGGTTCTGCTCATAACTAGAAAATTTTTTCCATTCCCTGTAAACAATTACTAAGAAGCTTTAAATATGTTTACTGTTAATAACTAAAATCTCAAAATACTTCTTTTGAAAAGATAAGGCGATTTTCCTTCTCTCTCCATGCAGTGGTTGCCTGATGGCAACTGCCCCCCTCCTTCAGTGAGCATCCTGAGAAGGGTTAACGGGTCTGTTACAGGAAAGGCAAGTGTTCAACGGCACTTCTTCTCTTCTCCAGCAGGTGGCAATGAGTAAGTGACAAAACCCCAAGGAGAACCATTCAGAGCCAAAGCCAGAAGGGCACTGAATATTTAAAATTTTTAATTAAATGCCAACTTTTAAAATATTTAAATTTCGTTTAAATTGGCATAAAACGAAAGGCCTACAAAAGGTTCTCAGGATTACAAACAATTGTGGGGAATTCCCTGGCGGTTCAGTGGTTAGAACTCTGAGTTCTCACTACAGAGGGCCTGGGTTCAATCCCTGGTCGGGGAATTAAGATCCCACCGCGTGGCCAAAAAAAATAAAAATAAAAACAAACAATTGTGGCAGAAACAGGCATTTTAAATTTTTAATGAAAACAGAGCTCTAAATTCTGTGTCTTTTTATGTAGAAAGATGATGTCAGACCAGTACCAGGGGTGAAATAGAATAGTCTGCAGATGACCCCAGGAGATCACTCTGGGTTGCCTGGACAATGGACCAGCTGTGACCAACAGCCTCCCTATTTCTTCCAAATTCCCCTTTCTTTGGCACAGGTGGCTTCCTCCCTCCCATCAGGAGGGGTTGCAACTTCCCATGGACACCCAAGGAGTCCTGATACAGGCAGCTGGCTCTCTCAGATAATTCTTTTTTTAAAAAAAATAAATTTATTTATTTATTTAGGCTGCTCTGGGTCTTTGTTGCTGTGCGCGGGCTTTCTCTAGTTGCGACGAGCAGGGGCTACTCTTTGTTGCGGCACACGGGCTTCTCATTGTGGTGGCTTCCCTTGTTGTGGAGCACGGGCTTTAGGCTCGCGGGCTTCAGTGGTTGCAGCACGTGGGCTCAGTAGTTGTGGTTGTGGTCTCTAGAGCGCAGGTTCAGTAGTTGTGGCGGCACACGGGCTTAGTTGCTCCGCGGCATGTGGGATCTTCCTGGACCAGGGCTCAAACCCGTGTCCCCTGTGTTGGCAGGCAGATTCTTAACCACTGTGCCACCAGGAAGCCCCCCCTCAGATAATTCTTGACAGTTGACATCTAAACAGTCTGATACCAAGTAGTCTGTGTGAACCCCACTGACAAGGATGTTTACAACTTTGGTCTTGAAGAAGGGAGAGCACAAGAAGAAGAGAGAGAATGCCCCTTCACTGGAATGCTCACTTATGACACGTCCAACAGAGAACCCTGCCCCTTGTGCGACCCCTGTGCCGTCTCTTGCAGACTCTTGGCTCGTAAAGTTCCTAGCTAAGCCCATTCCTTTGTCTATGACGTTGTGAATTTGCCCGAACTCTGTTGCATGAAAACCTATGCTTTAAGTTGCTTTCCAGATGATGAGCACTCCTTATGCCTTCCATGGTCTCACCATTGTGATCTCTCTGGGGATCAACAAAGTATAGAGTGAGACAGCAATTTTCCTACTTAGAAGAAGGCAAGTAAAACCATGATCTGTTTTCTAGGGGACTGTCTCTAAAGGGCTTACAAAGCACTGTTAGGATTTGGAATGAGACTTAAGAAATTTATAATTTTCATCTCTCTGTTTTTATTTTTGGCCCTGTCGGTTTCATTGATTTGTAAAATTTACCCTGACATTTTCTGCCCCACATGTCTATGGAAACATCCAGTGTACTGAACATCCTTTTTCTGTGGATTGCTCTGATGGAGGTATTGAGGCTGAGGTCAACTGGAGGAAAGGAAGCCCTCCACTGTTAAATCCACTTTTTACTTTTCCATGCTTCAAAATTAATGCATAAAAGACTTTATCACACATACAACAACAAACTCTCATGATTTCACAATTCCTTGTGATATGTTTGTATGAGCAAACTCTGTTATCTTTGGCCTACCCAACACATGACTGAAAAATGAAGAGAGAACAGCTCTCTAAAGCTAAATTATGGAAATCCCTATTGCACCAACATGCAGAAATCATTACTCTCTTGAATGTGATTAAAATATTGTGTTTGTGAGGGCTTGAGGGTTCAACTTTTTTTTGTCACATCATGCGACAAAATTCCATAAGTTGATGCTGAGAATCTTAACATGTAAAATTACACAAAATCTTTACAAGTTATTTTTTTCACTCTCTAAGACCCATCATACTATAAGTTTAATTAATCACTTTTTCAGAACAAGAAATTAGAATTTCAAACAGAGCAATCATGGAAAACAGTTCCAAAGTTGAATAAAGATAACCTTGTACTTAAATAAGAAAAGATCATGCCAATGATACAGAAACTAAAACAATTCAACCTATGAATTTTAGTAATAATTTTAAGAAGTAAAGTAATAGCTATCTATTTGCGTATGTCAAGGTAATGGTTTTCTTTTCTTTATTGACATTATTTGACTTACAAATGGAACCATACTGTTTTATAACTTGCTTTTTCTAATTAATATATCTTGGACATCTTTCTATCTCATTCTTTCAAAAGACTGTGTAATATCCCAATACACAAATATCATTATGCTAACCAATTCCATATGTATAAATATCTGCCTTGTTTTCAATCTTTTGCTATTATGAACAACGCTACAGTAAATATCCTGTACATATATCCTTTTAACCTTGAGTGATTACTTGTATAGGATCTATTGCTAGAGGGAAATTGCTGAGTCACACAGTATGAATGCTTAAATTTTAACAGATAGTGCCAAGTAGTCCCTCCAAAAAGTCGAACCACTATATGTTCTTGTATAAACACTGTATCAGGATAGGGCAGTGATTTTCAGACTTTTGTTGCATGGGAACTCTTTCTTTGAAAGAAATCTTTTTCAGAATCCAGAATGTAAATCAGAAAATGAGCTTCATTTTGGCAGAAGCTGATACAGAGGTAGGAAGCCTGCAGCTCTGCTTACCTTAGCCTCTGTGACACCTCCATGTGGCCTCCTGGAACACAAGACAATACAATACAGACAGTTTTTTCTTTGTCCTCAAATATTATTTGGCTGAAAGTAGGACTAACATGATATAAGACCTAAAAATTATTATAAAATCCCTAATTATACCTCAATTTCAGACACAATATTCAGTAATTTAGTCCCAGCACTCTATACGTGTTCTTTCATTGGTTTCTTTTCCTTTACAATGCACATCTGATTGTGGCTAAGTTCTGGTCCTTTTAGATAGTCAAATAATTTCCATCTTTGTCTAAATTGTGCTAAGTGTATGAAACCTAAATTTGCTCTCACTGGAATCAGTGCATTCATTTTTGGATTCTTCTCATTTTAATAAAAATAAATAAATATTCAAATATTTGACTTTCAATATTCAATATTTGAATAAAACATGCAAATAATTACATAAACAAACTCATCAACGAAGGTAGTGGCTTCCAAAACTGAACTGAAACTCTTGGCTCTTTTACCATATATTTCAAAATGTTAATTCATTAACTGATATAGAAAAACTTGAACTGAGGGAAAGGTGGGTTGAGGTGTGAGTAGAAGGGCAGGTGGTAAAGATATGAAGAACCACCTAGAATCACTGCAATCAGTGACCCTGTTCAGTGGTTTAGAAGCCTATTTGCAATTTTTTCTTAGTAGTTTTATCAGCCTTTAACAAGCCTACTGTTTCCAGGAAAACAATTGAAAGAAGAGTGCACCAGGTAAAGAATACATATATGTCCACTACGGCTGGGGAGCCACTTCAGATCTAAGCTTCTGTGAGATTCTTCACGGAGGCCTCTCCTTCTCCTGATTTTCCAGGAGAATGCTAATCTCTCTTTTTTTACCCCCAAACCTTTTCACTTTTATTCTGATTTTTGTCAGATTGAAGAGAAATCATCCAAGGTTTATTTCAAGTTGCTTCACATAGGCATAATTAGGCTTATTATTTTTAGCCAACCAGGTATTGTCCCCCTTCTTATCACTATATAATGCTTCTTAAAAGCATCCAGAAATCCTGGCCCTTAGAGACAAGGCTGGAACACATTCAACTCTCTAAAAGGAGCAGATCTTCAGCCTCAGTCAGATGCTTATTGTGAAGGAAGAAGAAACTCAGTAGAGAATACATAGAATACTAGAATGATTTTATTCATTGACTCCACAAATGTATGAGTCCCTAAGAAGCAATGTGCTAGTTGCTAAGGGGGTACAAAATGCATAAACCGTGATCACTACTTGGAGTTTATATCACCGGGGTTCACACACCAAAAAAGTTACATGATAATTTAAGTAGTTTACAAATAAAATATGAAATGTGTGGTACAGGTTATAGTTGCTATAGAAGACCCACTCTTTCATATTCTCTGTTCATTAACCCCCTTAGAGCTTCACGTGCCCTTGTACCCGCTCTAGACTTTATGCCCAGCCATTGTAATTACATCATTACCTTAGAATCCTTTGCCCACTTGATTTTTCATATATGCCTTATCAATCTTCAATCCTAGGTAAACTCTGCTCTCTGCTTTCTCAATTTACTCTCCCAGAGTGCTACACACAGCTGGAGAGAATTATATTCTTTGCTCTACCTTATTCTGTTTGTGCTATCTCACAGTAGCTCTTCCCATTTTTCCTACTCTCCTGGAGCTCCTGGTCCCAGAGGGTCCTTCATCTCAGAGGGTGACCTGACCCCCTTTGCTGCAGGAATCAAGGACATCTGGCTTGATTTCACCTTCCATCCTTCCAATCTGAACTTTTTTCTGATCCTCATTCTTCCTTTCCAAAAATAACTTCTCCACCCTTTCCTAAGGATCCTCTCCCCTACGTACATCTTCCAGAATTTGACCTAGCCGTGATTTCCCCTCTCCTGTGGAATCTGCAGTCGCTCAGTCTCCATTGGCTACTTCTCAACCTGCAAACATGTTTAAGACTCTCCTGTTTCGACACCTCCTGCATCAGTTGAAACACCTCCTGCATCAGTTATCTATTACTGCATAACAAATTACCTCAAAATTTAGCAGATTAAAACAACAAACACTTATTATCTCACAGTTTCTGTAGGTCAGGAATATAAGATCAGCCACTTAGCTGGTGGTCATTCTGGCCCTGGGCGTCTCAGGAGACTGCAATCAAGATGTCAACCAGAACTTGGCTGGGGCTGCAGAATCCATCTCCAAGGTTGAGTTCCCTCACAGAACACCAGGGGGCTTTCCCCCAGAGCAAGTGCTCCCAGAAGGCAAGAGATCTGAGAAGGAAGCCAATGCCTTTTATGACCTAATCTCAGAAGTGGCAGACTATCACTTCTGCCTAATTCTGTTTGCTAGAATCAAGTCACTAAATCTAGCCCACACTCAAAGGAGCAGATTTAGTCTCCACCTCTTTTTTATTTTATTTTTTTGAAGTATAATTGATTTACAATATTATGTTAGTTTCAGGTGTTCAGCAAAGTGATTTGTTTATACATATATATGTATATATCTATATTCTTTTTTCTCTTCTTTTCCATTATTGTTTATTACAAGATATTGAATATAGTTCCCTGTGCTATACAGTAAATCCTTATTGTTTATCTATTTTATATATGGTAGTATACATCTGCTAATCCCAAAGTCCTAATTTATCCCTTCCCCTGCCCCTTTCCCCTTTGGTAACCGTTAGTTTGTTTTCTATGTCTGTGAGTCTGTTTCAGTTTTGTAAATAAGTTCATTTGTACTATTTTTTAGATTCCACATATAAGTGATATCATATATTTGTCTTTGTCTGACTTACTTTACTTAGTATGATAATCTCTAGGTCCATCCATGTTGCTGCAAATGGCATTGCTCCATTCTCTTTTATGGTTGAGCAATATTCCATTGTGTATCTATACCACATCTACTTTATCCATTCATCTGTTGATAGGCATTTAGGTTGCTTCCATGTCTTGGCTATTGTAAACAGTGTTGCTATGAACATTTTGGTGCACATATCTTTCCAAATTAGTATTCGTCTTTTCTGGATATATGCCCAGGAGTGGGATTGGTAGATCATGTGGTAACTATATTTTTAGTTTTTTAAGGAACCTCCATACTGTTTTCTACAGTGGCTGCACCAATTTACATTCCCACCAACAGTGTAGGAGGGTTCCCTTTTCTCCACACCCTCTCCAGCATTTATTATTTGTAGACTTTTTGATGATGGCCATTCTGACTGGTGTGAGTTGATATCTCCTTGTAGTTTTGATTTTCATTTCTCTAATAATTAGTGATGTTGGGCATCTTTTCATGTGCCTGTTAGCCACCTGTATGTCTTCTTTGGAGAAGTGTATATTTAGGTCTTCTACCCATTTTTTGACTGGGTTTTTTGTTTTTTTGTTATTGAGTCATATGAGCTGTTTGTATATTTTGGAAATGAAGCCCTTGTCAATCGCATCATTTGCAAATATTTTCTCCCATTCCATAGGGTGTCTTTTCATTTTGTTCATGGTTTCCTTTGCTGTGCAAGAGCTTATAAGTTTGATTAGGTCCCATCTATTTACTTTTGCTTTAATTTCTATTGCCAAGTGTCCACCTCATAAAGAAAGGAATTTCAAAAAAAATTGTGAACATGTTTTAAAGCTACTATATCTCTCAAACCATTTTTTAGCCTGCTAGTTCTTCAAACTGTTTTGCTGTTCTTACTCCATTCAGTGCTGCTCTTCTCAAAATAATGATCTATTCCCTTCCTTACTTTCTCATTACCCAATATTCAACTATTGTTGATAGTACAGATTATTATCACCCAAATGAACACTACTGCTATTGAGCATAAAATCCAAATTAGCATGGCATTCAAGGCCCTACAAAAGCTACCTTTTCATTTGCAGCCTACCTTTTCATTTTACCTCCCTGTTTCATTTACACTTCAGTCAGTTGGACTTATCATTCCCCAAATATGCCCTCTGCTTTCCCACCTCTGTGCCTTTGCTCAAATGGTTTCCCACATCAGGAAGACCCTCTCCTTACTTTCTCATTGGTCGAGATCCAGTTCAAATGCCATTTCATCCAAGAAGATTTCCTTGATCTTCCTAACAAGAAACATTCCCTTCCTCCTCTGCACACCAAAGCACACTGTCAGCTTTACTGCAGTCACTTAATCTTATACCATAGTGTGTTGTATACATCTTTGTATTTCTTTCAGCACTCCAACAATACCTTGCTCATAATGTCTGTCATCTTTTTCAAATGAATACATTTACCTAAATCATTAAAATCTAATTTTACTCTCATCAAAAGGCAAATTAAAGTCCTTATCATCTCCAACTCTATTAGACTAATATATTGAGCTAAGGAAAATTGCAGAATGGTCTCTGCTAAAGAAAAAAAATAGTCTTCTTTTCTATTATTTGAACAATTTTAATGGAGTGACTCAAATTAAATCACAATTATTCTCCAAAAATGTTTGCTTCCGAGACATGTTTGCATATAGTATTTTTACAATTCCTGGTCAACATGAAATTTCCATGGAAACAGATCACACATACTGGAGAAGAAAGGAATTGAATTGTGTTTGAGCTGCATTTTGTCATCTCCATGGAGCTATTTGTGCTAAACATTTGAGTGCACAGGGAAAGTATAATTTAAAACCACCTAAGTAAAGACGTAATATTTAATGTTCTTCAAAATGACAATATCTGCTATGAATTTTAAAGATTTTTATTAATATGTGAAGATAATATAAAGTTCGAATATAGCTTGACTCATACATTAGTATCAGCAAGTAAAATACCCCTTTGCCTCTTTGCTAGTACATAAAAGGGAAAGAAATTAAATGCTCAGCATGGAAAGGGTGATGATGTTGTTTTTGTCCTCTGGATAAAATGATTTCTTCTGGATATCATTCAACTGTTTGTACAAAAGAGGTTCTAGTCTAGATTCATTGTCTAGCAATGAGCTCTCTAACAATTTTGATTTTAAATATGACTAATAAAATAGGGACAGTTTGTTTAACTCAAGGATGAAAATATTTTTTACTCACTAAATAGTGCTGTAAATCTTTCTGATTTACGATTTGAGAAATGTATTCTTTTCCTAAGCACTGTAAAAATTTACCCTTACTTAAACTTACTTAAAATCACTAGAAAGACTGTATCTTAAAGATTATGTACTTCTAAGCTGCCTTTGTAATATTGATCTATCTTTGTAAATCAAAATTCTTAGACACTTTTTCAAACAACTCAAAATGTTCAAGAGGTACCAGCAGCACTTTAGGATTTTCTTTAAATTCTCATGTACTATGCATCAACTGTTGACTTTTATTTTTACATTTCAATAAATGTAATCAGAACAAACATAACATAGAAAAAAGGAAAAGAATGACAAAAGCTGTATACTGTGTTCACTGAAAATGTGCACATAGGCTATTAATATAAAGAAGTTACATCACACTGGTATTATTTGTTCTAAAACCATACAATTGTTGGTTTTTAATATTAATGAAAGAAGGCATTTATAACAGCAATTTAAATGTATTAGTAACATACTTAGCTTATTCTTTATAGACCAACTCTCTATACCAAAATTTATCTTGCAAAAAAGGACATCTTTTACTCTGCCAGGGCAAAAAGTGTTAAAAAACAAGAAGGTAAAAGTAAAAACAAAACCAAAACGAAAAAACAAAAAAACCAGCAGAAAGCTGCCAATGGAGTATCACTTCCATTTGGCCGATTTTAATTTTTTCTGATAGCTACCCTCCAGTGGAAATTTGAATGAAGCTTCTACCTAGTTGGGCAGAATAAGGCTGAGTGATAACAACCCCCTCAGATAGGTTTGCCACATGCTCGCTTTCTCCAGTTGGGGGAGGGCTGCCTCATAGTGCTATGCTTCTGTTTCCTCACAGGTCTTTGCAGGGCTGCCTATACCTTCAACTAAAGTACAGGCAACCATGCTTAAAGGAGTTAAGAGCTCCAGTTACAGGCTTTGTCCCACTTATAGGAACAAGCTTTCCTTTTCTGGGGCAGCTGTGGCTATCGTCGAAATAAGTGGCACCTCAGAGGCTGAGATGATTACACTTTGACCCTTCCACAGGGTATGTGACTTTGATAGACAGAGGGCCATATGCCCTCCAAAAAGGGAAGTCTAAAATCCAAGATGTGACTGATGACAGAGGCAAAATAAAGGTTGAAAAAGCTGAAATACTCAGGTCTGGAAAGTGATACTTCGATTAAATTTAATGAAAATTTACACACCATAGATAATCTATTTTCCCCTTCAGATTCATTCTCCAGCCTACTTTATGCTCAGAGAGGCTGACCTATATGGACTGTATCACTGGACCCCATTGCCCTCTGGCTTCCACTTGGTTTCAGCCAATGTGGAAGGGGCTGATACTGGTAGGAAATTGGTAAGAGAAGAAGAGATATTTTTCCTGGCTCCCTCCCTACCACACAGCCATAGGTTGGCTCTTTCCC
>NW_006791012.1:6681840-6707601 GCF_000442215.2 Lipotes vexillifer
CTTTCCCTCTGCCAAATTTCCACTCCTGTCAGGTGGCCCTCATAACATAGTTCTCCCTCAAGGATTTAGAAACCATTCCCTTCCCTAACCCCTTCAAGTAATAGCTCTCTGCTATTCCTGGCACGGGGGTCCACACCATCTCTCCTTATTTTTTCTAAACCTTGCCTTTGTTAAACTCTCCTTAATTACCCAGTCTGTAGTACCATCTGTCTCCTGGATCCTGACAGATACAGATGGTATTGATTTCGAACAAGAAATCTCAGAAACATAATTCTACATTGCAATTCGACTACACAATAACATTCAAGTTATGGAGGTATTTCCTTGTTCATGGCATATTTTATAACTAAAACCTTCCCAATCCTCAAGCCTATCCTGGAGGTGCACTGTTTTCTCTCTCTGCACTTCTGTCCTGTGGATAAACTGAGATGCTGGGCTATTATGAAAAATAAGTCTGGGGACTTCACTGGTGGCACAGTGGTTAAGGATCTGCCTGCCAATGCAGGAAACACAGGTTCGAGCCCTGGTCCGGGAAGATCCGACATGCCGCGGAGCAACCAAGCCCATGAGCCACAACTACCAAGCCTGCGTGCCACAACTACTGAAGCCCTCGTGCCTAGAGCCCGTGCTCCACAACAAGAGAAGCCATTGCAATGAGAAGCCCATGCACCACAATGAAGAGTAGAAAGCCCATGGGCAGCCAAAAATAAATAAATAAATAAATTTATTTTTAAAAAAATGAGTCTGTAGCTTTCTTTCAAGTTGTAGCCAATCAGTCTGACTAACCTTCAGTCCTGGTTACTGGTTTTCAAATTTGGCTCCCTGCTGACGCTGGAGCCTGACCTTGAACCCCAGACTTGTAAATCTTGCCAATACTTTCTCCAGAGATTTTTTTTCCCTGTTGTCTTTCAGTGACCTGTTGCTTCCTATGTCACCAGGATAGACTTCCTTGTCACCATATCTCTGGCCTGTTCCTAAACCTGAAAACTATCTGTCTCAAAATCCCTTCTATTAACTAACCTTGTTCCTCGATTGGAATCATATTCACTGAGTCTCCTGGGATTTTCTGTTTGGACTGCTAGTCCCTCCTTGGAGGTTATACCTATAGGATGACTCATAAGATGATTTATCCCACAGCTCCCATGCCTCCTACATGAGCTACTGGCATTGGGATTTTGGAATACTTTGTGACCAAGGTTACATCACTCATGATCGATGTAAACAGAAGGGAATGGAATACAGGGTTTAAAATAAAGAAACAGAAAGCAAGAATCACTTAATGTGCTTTCAGCAAAATACTAAGGATAATGCATTCTAAGCAACCAATACAAGTATTGCTCAATTTACTAATGAATTGGCATAATGTTTGGGGATTTAAAAGGCTGAAAATCAAGATCCTGAAAAAGGGGGCAATAATAATTCTTGGACTCCAGAGTAAAGACTCTGCCAAGAAACAATTATAAATGTCTAAAATTAGGAGAAAGATTAAAATTATGGTATTAATAATGGCTACTTCGTTGGGCACCTACCATGTATCAGGTATTTTACACATATCACTTTATTAACTCTAACACTCCTGAAAATTTGGCGTTTTACTATGACTGAGGCTGAGAAAAATTACCTACCTCTTGTCACACTGCTAGTATTTGGGGAACTAGAGTTTGAATTCAGTCTTGTTTAAAAAGCTCACATTCTTCTTGCTATATTATGCTGCTGTATCAATATGATAAAACATTAGGCAGCCCTTAAAATGATAAATATGATGACTCAATCACTTTAGATGAAAATGTATATGAAAAATGTAAATGTAATATAATATAAAAATATATTCAATGATCCTAAAATCATTTATGTAATGGAACTGAGAGAAATTAAAATAGTTGCCACTTTAGAGCAATAAGACTATGTATTGATAAATTTATACCTAAATATTTCACTTTTTTGAGCTATTATAAATATTATTTTTAAATTTTTGGTTATTCAATTCATTATTAATGTATAGAAATACAACTGGTTTTTTTTGTGTCTTGACCTTGTAACCTTGCTAAACTCACTTACTAGTTCTAGCAGATTTGGTCAGCGGGTAGAGTCCTTGGGGTTTTCTTTGTATACAATCATCTTCAAATTTCTTCCTTTCCAATCTGTACACCTTTAATTTATTTTTCTTGTTTCCACTGGCTAGGATTTCCAGTACACTGTTGAACAGGAGTAATGAGAGAGACAGCCTTGCCTTGTTCTTGATCGTAGAGGGAAGCAGTAAGACTTTCTTTATTAAGTATGATGTCAGCTGTACATTTTTTGAAGATGCTCTTTATCATGTTGAGGAAAGTCCCTTTTATCCCTAGTTTGCTGAGAGGTTTTTATAAATCATGAATTGACATTTAGTTTTTCAAAATATTTTTCTGCATCAATTAAAGAGTCATGTTGTTTTTCTTCTTTAGACTAGTAAGTTGGTAGGTTACATTAATTTTTCAATACTGAACCAGCCCTGCATTCCCAGAATAAACCCTGCTTGGTCATGATGTATTATTCTTTTTTTATATTACTGAAGTCAATTTGTAAATATTTTGTTGAAGATTCTTCTAAGTTCATGAGGGACATTGATCTGTAGTTTCCGTTTCTTGTAATGCCTTTGGTTTTAGCATCAGGGTAATGATGCCCTCATAAAATGAGTTCAGGCTTGTTCCTTTTTTGTCCCTCTCTATTTTTTCTTGGATGAGTTTTGGTAGTATTTGGTTTTTGGGGAATTGGTACGTTCCATCAAAGTTGTTAAGTTTATGTGTATAGAGTTGTTCATATTATTCTCTTATTATCCTTTTAATGTTTGTAGAGTCTGTAGACTCTTTCAGTCTGGATCTTGGTAACTTGTGTCATCTCTTTTTTTGTCAGTCTCACTAAAGTTTTATCAATTTTATTGATTGTTTCAAAGAAACAGCTTTTTGATTATTGATTTTCTCTATTTTTCTGTTTTCAATTTAATTGATTTTTATGCTCCTATCTTTATTTTTCCTTCTTTCTTTTTGCTTTGGGCTTATTTTGCTTTTCTTTTTCTAAAAACCATTCCAATTTTCTTCCAATTTTCTTTTGATTAGAGTTTTAAAAATATATCTTTCATTCTCATTAATGAATCTCTAAATCATATTTGAAACGAGTTTCTCATATACAGCATATGTTGGGTCATAACTTTTTGTTTTGGTCCATTTTGACAACCTCTGTCTTTTAGTTGGTATATATAGGTCATTTACATGTGATGTAATTACTGATATATTTAAGTTTAGGTCAACCATTTTATTATTTGCTTTCTGTTTGATCCCTTTGTTTTTCATTCCTTTGTTCCCCTTGTCCTGCCTCTTTTGCTCTTTATTTGTACATTTTTTAGTGTTTCATTTTAATGTTTTGAGATTTTTTTTTACTATATTTATTTGTCCAGATTTTTAGTGGTTGCTCTAGGGATTATAATATACATACTTTTCACTGCTTACATAAAATCAATATATTACTACTATAAGTGAACTATAAAAACATTACCATCATATAACCCCAATTGTATGTTGTAGTTGTCTTATGTATAAAACCCCTATACAATGAAAACCACATCAGATATTGTTATAATTTTTGCTTTCAACCATTAAACGTTTTAAAGAACACAAGAGAAGAAGAGTAATTTTATATCTACCATTCCTTCATTCCCAATGTTCTACGTTACCTTTTAGTATCATTTTCCTCTGCCTGAAAAACTTGTTTTAGCAATTCTTTTAGAGCAAGTCTGCTAGAAACAAATTCTCTTCATTTTCATTTACCTGAGATTTTTTTTTTTTAACCTTAATCCTAATGGATTTTTTAGCTGGATATAGAATTCTGAGTTGAATTTGTTTTTTCTTTCAGCACTTTAAAAATGTTCTACTTCCTCTAGCTCTTATGTTTTTTGATGAAAAATCCACCATCATTTGAATAATTGTTCCCCTATATAATGCATGTCTCACACACACACACACAAACACACACACCCACTTCTGGATTTCTGGACAAAAATCTCTTTCAAGAGTTTTTCTTTGCCCTTAGTTTCAAGCAGTTTGATTATGATGTGTCTTGGTGTAGGTTTCTTTGGGTTTATTCTTTTTATCCTTTTTTCTCTCTGTTGTTCATTAATTTTTATTGCTCTACCTTCAAGGTCACTGACTCTTTCTTCTGCCATCTCCATTCTGTCCTTGAAGCCATATGGTGAGCTTTTAAATTTGGTTATTGTGTTTTTCAGTTTTTTGGTTATTGTGTTTTTCTCCAGTTTCCACAAGTGGAATTCTTCTATTTCTTTGCTGAGACTTGCTATCTTTCCATTCATTTCAAGAGCGTCTTTGGGATATTTTTACAATAGCTACTTTAAAGTCTTTGTCAGATTATTCCAACATCTGTGTCATTTTATCATTGGCGTCTCTTGTCTTTTCCCAGTTTAGATTTTCCTAGTTTTTTGAAGGTGGGATTTTAGGTTGTACCTTGGATATTTTGAATACTAAGCTATGAGACTCTGAGTCCTATAAAAATGTTGATATTTTTATTTTAGTAGGCAATTCACCTGGCTGGGATTAGACTGTATGTTCCAAGCCGAATTTCTAGATCATGATTTCAATAACACTTGTCTTTGCAGAGATGTTACAGTATTACTTGCATCTGTCCTGTATGTTTGCCACCCAGTAAGTAGCCAGTCAAATTCCTGGGCAGTGCTCTATCTTGTAGTTTAGTTCTCAAAGCATTTGATATGATGCTGAGGGTCAGATTCACACATGCACAGCTTGGAAGTTAGCCCAGAAGTCATAAACAACTTCTGCTCTCCTGAGCTCCTCTCTCTCTTTACTCAATCTCCTTGGTTCTTTCCAGTTCTATGGGACTCCCTATTACAATACTTTGATCAGCAAGCTAGGGTTTTATATACCTCATTTTGCTCTTTACTTCCTATGACAGTGCCTGTATCTGGCGCTAAGCAGTGGGGGAACAGAGGTTTTTAAAAAGGCAAAGGTTTTGTCCTACTTCAGAGTTTTGGGAGCACATCTCCTCTGACCAGAGAGGAAGGTTCTCTTCCCTGAGTTTGAGACGCCCTTTATTATTATTATATTTTTGGCTTCACTGGGTCTTCATTGCTGCTCTCAGGCTTTCTCTAGTTGTGGCGAGCGGGGGCTATTCTTCATTGCAGTGCACGGGTTTCTCATTGCAGTGGCTTCTCTTGTTGCAGCAAGAAAAGCACGGGCTCTAGGCACGTGGGCTCAGTAGTTGTGGCTCACGGGCTTAGTTGCTCCACGGCATGTGGGATCTTCCTGGAGCAGGGCTTGAACCCATGTCCTGTGCATTGGCAGGTGGATTCTTACCCACTGCGCCACCAGAGAGATTTCTGGGCACAAGTATTAATATCATAATTTGAACTACTGGATCCATAATTGTCTCTTATAGTAATTGGAGGGTTTATGCCTCCAACATTCAATGTATTAGAAGAAAAATATATTCATGCTCATCCCTCCATTTTTTTGTGTGTGTTTCTGTTTGCAATGTAACACATTTGCTAGTATTTCTCATTTATCCCATCAAAAATGTCACATAAAAATTCAAGTAACTCAGAACTTTGGTGTGGGATTCACTTATGATTCTTAAGTCACATGCAGAATTTGACTTACAAGGGAACACACGGTGAAACATATGTAAGGTTTAGTGTTAGTTAGGATTTGGCTTAGCAATGAATGACAAAACCAAAAGTAACAGTAAGCTACATAATATATATCTGTTCTGCTCTCGCATAAAGTAGAAAGTAAAAGGTTCAAAGTTGATATGGTGGTTCACTGTGTCAGGAATTCAGGTTCCTTCTTTTGTGATGCTCTGCCATGCATGACTTTGATTACTTCATGATTATCTCATGATTATTAGCTCATTGTGACAGCTCCAGCCATCACAGGAATAAGGGAAGGTAAAGGAGAAGGCACATGGCTCCTCTCTTTTAAGGACACTTCCTGAAAATTGCATACAGCACTTCAGTTTATACCTCTCAGGACAGAATATAGTCACAGGGCCACACTTCATCACAAGAAAAGTTGGGAAATATAGTTATATTCTGGGCAGCTATACCCACCTAGAAATTGAGAGTTATTATCATTGAAAGGGGAAGAATGAATACTGAGGGCCAACAAGCATTCTTTGACAGGACTGTATCCTTAAGAAAACTTTATGTTGTAAGAAACAGAAACTAAATTCAAATTAGCATAAATAATAAAAGAGATATAGGGCTTCTCTGGTGGTGCAGTGGTTGAGAGTCCGCCTGCCGATGCAGGAGACACGGGTTCGTGCCCCGGTCCGGGAAGATCCCACATGCCGCGGAGCGGCTGGGCCCGTGAGCCATGGCCGCTGAGTCTGCGTGCTCGGAGCCTGTGCTCTGCAGCGGAAGAGGCCACAACAGTGAGAGGCCTGCGTACCGGAAAAAAAAAAAAAAAGAGAGATATAGACTTATATAACTGGAAAGACCAGAGGTAGAGGGAGCTTTAGAGTTTGATTCAGGAGAATTTTGATGTCATGATGGACTCAACTTCCTTCCCTTTTTCTGGTTAGCTTCCTTCTCTGTTAACTTCATTATAAGGTTAGCTTATTTATGGCAAAAAGTCTTCAGAAGTTATAAGCTTCACATCCTCATGCCACATTGCTCAGAAGGAAAGAAAGCATTGTCCTCTGGTAACTACAGTGACTAACTGTCACGGTTTATTCAGGACTATAGTAAATACTTAACATAAATTTATAAATTTAAAGCAATTTAAATTATCTATTATAACCCCAACAATTTCATTCTATTCTCTGTAATACTATTATAAAGTTTGAAATGAAAGCGTAAAAATTTTTTTAACATCTGGTCACTTGAAGAAAGAGAATGTCAACAAATAAACCTCCTTCAATTCTCTTCCAGACTCACAGGGAAAATGATTCTAATGGATCCCATATCACATTATGAGTTTATTTAAAGATTCCTGTGTATCTGCTTAGAGATTCTGATTCAGAAGATATTTAGAAACTACTGTATTACATGACTGTGAGTCACTAGTGTAAATTGAATATATATGTTTCATCCTCAACCTTCAAGCTGTATTTGTCTCTTTCGAGTACTAGTTAGGAAATTTTGAAAGCTTGATGCTATGGGCTATTTGTGTCCCACAAATTTCATATGTTGAAGCTCTAATCCCCGACGCGATGTTATTTGGAGATGGGCCTTTGGGAGGTAATTACATTTAGATGAGATTATGAGGGTGGAGCCACCATGGTGGAATTAGTGTTCAGTCTTGTAGAACTGAGTCCTTGACCTCTGGGATCAGATGCTATCTCTGGGTAGTTTCAGAATTGAGTTGAATTGTAGGGTGCCCAGCTGGTATCCAGGAATCGATGGTGGTATGGAAATCCCCACCAGCAGTTTGGAATTGGGAGCAGAACCATTATTCCCAGCCACCTCCTTAAAATTACTGAATCCAGGGGTGAAGCACAGGAGTATTTTTTTTTTAATTAATAGACTTTATTTTTTAGAACTGCTTTAGAATTATAGAAAAACTGAGCCAATAGTACAGATAGGTCCCATATCCTACCCTTCCCCCTACACAGTTTCCATTATTATTAACATCTTATATTAGTATGGGACATTCATTACAATTAATCAGCCAATATCATTACATTACTATTAACTAAAGTCCACAGTTTATTCAGATTTCCTTAGTTTTACCAAATGTCCTTTTTATGTTCAAGGATCCCATCTGGAATGCCTTGTTACATTTAGATGGTGTGTCATCTTGGGCTCCTCTTAGCTGTGACATTTTCTCAGACTTGCCTTGTTTTTGATGACCTTCACAGTATTAAGGAATACTGGTCAGGTATATTGTATCATTTACCTCTACTGGAATTTGTCTGACTTTTTCTCATGATTAGACTGGGGTTATAAGTTTTTGAGGGAGGTTCACAGAGGTAAAGTGAGAATAAGCATTTTTAACAGGTACCCTGGTGATTTTTATTTATATAGTTAGGCCTTGATGTTAAGATATGTATGTCTAGTAATTGTGACTTTGGGTGCAGCTTTAAGTATTATACTACTATACTGATATTCTCAAGGACAGAAGACATGTGTTACTTATCTTTGGATTCTTAGGGTTCAGCATAGGGCTTATCACATAGTACACATTAAAATTCTATTTATATCAGAAAAGGAAACTAATATAAACTAAAAATAATTATTTCTGGGGCTTCCCAGGTGGCGCAGTGGCTGAGAGTCCGCCTGCCGATGCAGGGGACACGGGTTCGTGCCCCGGTCCGGGAAGATCCCACATGCCGCGGAGCGGCTGGGCCCGTGAGCCATGGCCGCTGAGCCTGCGCGTCCAGAGCCTGTGCTCTGCAACGGGAGAGGCCACAACACTGAGAGGCCTGCATACAGCAAAAAATAATAATAATAATAATTATTATTATTATTATTATTTCTGTAAAAATGAAAATGAAAGGGAATCACTAAAAATAACTTATATGAACTAAATGTTTGTGTGGTGACAAATGTTTGTGGGGTACCAAATTCATATGTCAAAGCCCCAGCCACCAATGTGACTATGTTTGGAGATAGGGCTTTCACAGAGGCAATTAAGGTTCAGTGAGGTCATAAGGATGGGGGCCCTGATCCAGTAGGAGTAGTGTCCTTATAAGAAAAGCAAGAGACACCAGAGAGCTCTCCCTCCCTCTCTCTCTCTCTCCCTCTCCCCACCATGTGAGAACATAGCAAAAAGGCTGCCATCTGCACACCAGGAAGAGTTCTCACCGGAAACTTACTACACTGGTTCCCTGATCTAGGACTTCCAGCCTGATCTATTTCCTCCAGTGAGAAAATGAATTTTTGTTAAGCCACCCAGTTTGTAGTATTGTGCTATGGCAGCTCAAGCAAACTAATACAGACTTTGATACAAAGAAGTGGGCTGCTGCTTTTGTACCAAATACCTAAATATGTGGAAGTGGCTTTGGAACTGGATGATGGGTAGAGGCTGGAAGAGTTTTGAGGTACATATTACAAAAAGCCTGGACTGTCATGAAGGAATTGCTGGTAGAAATACAGAGATTAAAGACGATTATAGTGAGAACTCAGAGAGATAAAAAGGAGAGCTGGAAAGAAAGTCTCCATTTTCTTAGAGAATATGTAAATAGTCATGAACAGAATGTTCGTAGAAATGTGAACATTAAAGGTCATTCTGGTGAGGTCTCAGAAGGAAATGAGGAACAGTTATTGAAAAATGGAGAAAAGGCAATCCCTGTCATAAAGTGGCAAAGAACTTGGTTGAATTGTGTCCTTATGTTTTGTGGAAGATAGAATTTGTGAACAATGAAATTGGATATTTAGCTGAGATTTCTAGGCAAAATGTTGAAGGTGCAGCCTGGGTCCTCCTGACTACTAATAGTGAAATTCAAGAGGAGACATATGAATTGAATAAGGAATTGTTAAACAAAAAGGAAGTAGAACTTAAAAATTTGGAAAATTCTCAACGTATCCATATTGCAAAAGATGAAAAAGCTTGTTCTGAATAGAACACTAAGTGTGTGGCTGAACAGCCATTTGGTAAAGAGATTAATATGGGTGTGAACCATGAATTTAATCAGCCACCTCAGCAGAAGCCAGGAATAGAGATGGGACTCTACCAGCAGAGACAAGGTCAGTTAGAATGAAAGGGGACAGAGAAAACGAGAGGAAATCAAGGAAGGCTGCTGGACTTACTGGATTCTACAGACCTGGGTGAAAGAGCTATGCTGCAGCAAACATGCTTTATCCTTCAAGAAAAGGGAAGAATGACCCTGAAGGTGGTTCAGAGATCATCAGGGCTGCCATTCCCTTCACAAGCCCAGGGTATAAGCTTGCTTCCTACTTGATTTCAGACTGGTGTCCTTGTAGAGCATTGGACCCAAGCCTTAAGATCTAATGGAATTATATATAGTTATATAATAATTATATGTAAATGGAATATGTATTATATGTATTATATATAATATGTATTATATATTATATATATAATGTATTTATTATAAATAAGTCCTGGATGTAATGTACATCATGGTGACTATAGTTAATACTATATTGTATATTTGAAAGTTGCTAAGAAAGTAGACCTTAAAAGTTCTCATCACAGGAAAAAAAATTTGTAACTAGGTGTGGTGATGAATGGTAACTAAACTTATTGTGGTTATCATTTCACAATATATACTTATATCAAATCATTATGTTGTACACCTAAAACTAATACAATGTCAATTACACCTCCATTTTTTTTTAATTAAAAAGAAAAAGATTTAATGGGATTTGCCTTGCTAAGTTTTGGACTTGCTTGAGACCCCTCATGCCCCTTTCTTCTTTTCTATTTCTCCCTTTTGGAATGGGAATGTCTATCTTATAACTGTCCCACTACTGTGTTTTGGAAGCACATGACTGCTTGGTTTCTCAAGTTCCCAGCTGGAGAGGAATTTTGCCTCAGGACAAATCATACCTCAAGTTTCATCCATGTCTGAGTTAGATGATATTTAGATGAGACTGTGGAATTTAGATTTTAGAGTTAATGCTGGAACAAGATAAGACTTTTGGGGTTGTTGGGATGGAATGAATGTATTTTGCATGTAAGAAAGACATGAATTTGGGGGGCTAGAAGGCAGACTAATACAATGACTATACATTAGGTTAGGGCAAGAGAAGTTTAAAAGATGAAAATAAGTTTAAAAGAAGAAAACAGGGCTTCCCTGGTGGCGCAGTGGTTGAGAGTCCGCCTGCCAATGCAGGGGACACGGGTTCGTGCCCTGGTCTGGGAAGATCCCACATGCCGCGGAGCGGCTGGGCCCGTGAGCCATGGCCGCTGAGCCTGCGCGTCCAGAGCCTGTGCTCCGCAACGGGAGAGGCCACAACAGTGAGAGGCCCGCGTACCACAAAAAGAAAAGAAAAAAAAAAAAGAAGAAAACCATCGTAGAAATTTAGAATTCTACACTCATTGCTCTGTGAGTATCCTTAAGTTCTTCACATGAAAAAAAAATTAACACTTGCAACAATAGGCAATGTGTTATGTGTATGGTTTATAGAGGTTATCTGAGGAACTCCAACAAGAACCCAAATTCAAAAAGTCTTGGGCCTACATCAAAGTATTAGAAGATAATTATTCATACATCTTAAGTTAAAATAAAATGTTTAAGTATACATGTGTCAATTAGACTTTTCACTTGACTACTAATATCCAAGATCCACACTTATTGTGTAATAAGTCACACAAGGTCTTATTTTCTCACTGAAAGGAAGGCCTGAGATAGGGAGAGTTTGGCAGCAAAGTTATCAGCAATCAGGCTCCTTTTATGCCATCTCTAGTGGCATATAAGATGGCTGCCAGGGCTCTCACCATCATAAATGAATTCCAGATAGGAAGCAAGAGGAAAGGGAGAAGAATGAAAAAGTTATTTCCCAGAAGTCACACGCAACAGAATCCACTTCTATCTCATTGACCAGCTCTAACTGCAGAGGAGGCTGAGAAATGTCTTTTGGTTAGTACACTGCCTATGCAGAATCAAACCTCAGTTTTATTGGTAAGGATGAAGGGAAGAATGAAAATTATTTAGGCAGCTAACAGGCCCTGCCAGTGTATATAATTTTGTAATGATTTCCTGATTTAGTGACTTAAAATTAATTAACCAATTAACCAGCCCTAACGGCATCAGAGAAGAGAGCATCTACTCTACAACCTATTCAAGTGGGATACTGGAAAGCTGTTTGGATTTGGTTTTTTTACTCATGTGGCATATAAAAGGTATAAACTCAGCTAAAACCTGAAAATATGAGACCTGAAGGTTGGTCTGAGTTTAATCATGTGACATGACAGCCTGTTGGATGAACACATAGAAGGGTAGAAAGAAAAAGAAAGTCTAGGACATCAGCTCAGATAATCATAGTTAAAGAAGAGTGAAGAATGTTAAAATAAAAAAATTAGAAAGGATAGGATATTATATCATGAAGATGAAGGGTGAAAAAAGTGGGTGATCAGCATCAAATGAGATAAAAAGGTGAATGCAGACTAACTAAGCCTTTGGGTTTAATGGTAGTTACTGGAAATATTCAAAGGAATAGTTTCGGACCTCAGTATTTATCTTGGAGGCTTTCTTTAAATGTCTAGTGATCCTTGGCTTTCCATTCATAATTAAAGGGTAAGTTGATTGGACTATCTGTTTATGTGGGCATTTTATTAATTAAAGGACTTTACTCTCAACTTGGGGAGGGCGCTAAGGGACCTAACCATTTTGTTGAGGGTACTCCCAAAATATCACCTTGAGGTTATTTCCTCTGAGACCTCAAGATTTATTTAGAGAAAAATCTCCTGCATGGGGTGTACACACATGGCTATCAGTGCTCTGAGAGCAGAGTGGAAAGGGGGCAGGGGTGGGTCTCACTTTTCAGTACAGAGACTTTCATTTAATCTGGTTTTTTGCTTGACATGAAGTCCCTGAATCTGGGTCTCCTCTGGTTCAAACTCTCTGCCAACTAATCCTCATATTTCACAGAAGTGACTAGGGGTGAGCTAGTAACTTGGCTACGTGTCCTAAGGATGGTGACCTAGACCTAGAAGTCTAACTACTTTGTACAGATTTTCAATCAATCCTCTGGTCTTTCCTTCCACACCTTCCCATTGATGAGGTACTTCCAGTTTATGAGGCTGTGGTACAATAAGACATATATTTGGTCTTTGTCCCCAGTTCCTGACACAGAGCTCCTAAAACCTTTGGAATTTCCTGACTGATAGTATCTTTTGTTACTCAGAAGGTGCCCCTTTTGAGTACACATGATTTTATGCTAATGAGGTGACTTAGGGGAGAGCTCCTAGATGGCCTCAGGATGGGGCTGGTCACCAGAAAGACCAGGTGATTAGAGGGCTGGAACTTTCAGCCCCAACCCCAGATTGCCAGGAAAGGGAGAGGGGGACTAGAGATTAAGCTCTATAAAAAATTCTTAAACAGGAGATTTGGTGAGCTTCTGGGTTAGTGAACACGTGAAGGTTCTGGGAGGGTGGTGCACAAAGAGAGGGCATGGAAACTCTGTGCCCCTTCTTCCTACTTTGCCATATGCATCTCTTCCATGTGGCTGTTACTGAGTGTATCCTTTCATAGTAAATCAACCAACGTAAGTAAATATTTCCCTGAGTTCTGGGAGCCATTCTAGCAAATTCTTGAACCTGAGAGAGGAGTCATGGGAGGGTCAATTTATAGCTGGTTGGTCAGAAGTAGAGGTCGCAACCTGGACTTGTAATTGGCACCTGAAGTGGGGGTAGTCTTGAGTCAGGGTTCTCCAGAGAAACTGAACCAATAGTATATAGATAGATATAAAAGGAGTTTTATGACAGGAATTGGCTCACATGGCTATGGAGGCCAAGAAGTCCCATACACTGCTTGCTGTCTGCAAGCTGGAAAAACAGGAAAGCTGGTGGTATAATTCAGCTTGATTCCAAATACCTGAGAACAAGAAGCACCACTGTGTGAGGGCAGAAGATAGACACCCCAGCTCAAGAAGAGAGAATCTGCCTTTCCTTTGCCTTTTTGTTCCACTGGGGCTCCCAACAGATTGGATGATGACCACCCACATTGGTGAGGGCAGATCTCTTCTTAGTCTAGTGAGTCAAACGCTAATCTCTTCCAGAAACACCCTCACAGACACATCCAGAAATAATGTTTTACCAGCTAACTGGGCAACCCTTAGGCTAGTCAAGTTGACACATAAAATGAGCCATAACATTTTAACCTCTGGGATCTGATGCTATCTCCAGGGGGACAGTGTCAGAATTCAGTTAAATGTGTAGGACATCTAGTCAGTGTCTGTCAAGAATTGGAGAACTGCTTGGTGTGAGATAAACCCCCACATACCTAGTGTCAGGAGTACTGAGAATAGAAGAGAAAAATAAAATTTCCTTTTACAGAGCCTTTCTGGAGTTCTGAAGTATGAATTACAAGTTTCCCTCCCCCACTATCCGAAAGGAGAGCATTCCCATGAAACCTTTCCTAAACCGAAATGGTATAAAGCGAAGACACAGTTACCTTGGGGACACATCTTGCTAACAGATGCACAAAATAAATCGAGATGCTCAAAGACACAGTTCAAAGCTATGGCAGCTTGATGCTGAGATGCTCTGTACAGCTCTTACAATAGAACACACTAACACCTCTCATTCTCTATTGTCTCTTCAGCACTCTGTCTTTGTGGGTTTTACATTTTCTTATTTCAGTGGGGTTTCACAGGGAAACAAAATAACACGTTTCACCTCTCAAATTAAATCAAAAGTCACTTTGTGGAATATGTTTCCAAAATTATGAATTTTAAAAATCAATGATGAAGTTTTCAATTTCTTTTTTTCTGATTAGAAAAGTAATGCTTGCTCACTATGATAATCCAAATAATACAGAAATATCTAACAAAGAAAGTCTCTAATAGTCCTAACCCTAGACAAAGTCAAAGGTTGGTTTCTATCAAATACAGTTTAGTGATTCTATGCTTATGAAACATATGATAGGAGAAAACAACAGAAAGATATTAAAATATTAACAACAGTTAACTCTGGATAGTGGGATTAATGGATTTTCCCCTTCTTTTTGTTTATCTGTATTTTCTAATGTGCCCAAAGAAACATCTAATTTTTTTTTTGGAACTTTTTAAAAAATTTATTTATTTTATTTATTTATTTTTGGTTGCACTGGGTCTTTGTTGCTATGCACAGGTTTTCTCTAGTTGCAGCGAGTGGGGACCACTCTTTGTTGCGGTGCGCGGGCTTCTCATTACGGTGGCTTCTCTTGTTGCGGGGCATGGGCTCCCGGCGTGCGGGCTTCAGTAGTTGCAGCACACGGGCACAGTAGTCCACGGGCTCAGTAGCTGTGGCTCGCGGGCTCTAGAGCACAGGCTCATTAGTTGTGGCACACGGGCCCAGTTGCTCCGCGGCATGTGGGATCCTCCCGGACCAGGGCTCGAACCCGTGTTCCCTGCATTGGCAGGCGGACTCCCAACCACTGCGCCACCAAGGAAGCCCCTGGAACGTTTTTCATTAAAAAAAACTTATAATGTCAAACTATAAGTATCTTCCTTAAAATATGTGTAATTATATACAAAGTCTTCTTTTTGCAGTTTTTTGAAATGAAAATTTTCACTTAAAACAATATTCCAAGAATAAAATAGTAAAAGGCTCTCTTATATCTACAAATTAAGAGAAATTTAAAATTATAATTAATAGTAGCCAACGAGTCAGTATAACCTACCATAAAGTTTCCATCACTTAGTTTTGTAATTTGTTTTAAGATAAACAGGTACTTAAGCCTGAAGAGTTTCACAGATGAGCACACTCTCAATTCTTCCTTTATTTTTTTTTATTTTTTTGTTTGTTTGTTTGTTTTGCTGTACGCGGGCCTCTCACTGTTGTGGCCTCTCCCGTTGCGGAGCACAGGCTCCGGACGCGCAGGCTCAGCGGCCACGGCTCACGGGCCCAGCCGCTCCGCGGCATGTGGGATCTTCCCGGACCGGGGCACGAACCCGTGTCCCCTGCATCGGCAGGCGGACTCTCAACCACTGCGCCACCACGGAAGCCCCTCAATTCTTCCTTTAAACGTCCTTCACCAGATCGTCTGAAAATCTGGAAGCCTTACTCGTCTGCCAGGTCTCCCATGGAGGTATTACTCTCTCAAAACATTATGTGATTCTTGTCCACTCTCTGGGGCTCCAAAAGACTTTTAGCAAAGCTACTGATTCATCACCTTAAGTTAGATAATAGCCAAAGTGAACGGAATGAATTGTACAACGCCATTTGCCGGCTGTTTTTAGTATTATAAAGACACAAATCAGGGAACCATTTTCCACGGGCAATTCACAAAGACTGCCTTAAAAGACCTCACGTCAACATTTCTACCCAAATGTCCTATTGATACCCTAAACCCAATGGCCATTTATCTTGAATGACAGTCGTTCAAAAATTGGTTATCAACCCCCACCCCAAACACAAGCTTAGTCAGGTCTATCTAGTTCCCAGTAACCAGGACGGTGACCCTCACGAGTTAACGCGAGGGTGTGGGCCTGCTCATCTGCCGGGCCCCTCACCTCCTAATAGTCTACTCTCTCCTATCAGCTTCGCTGTATCAGTGCGGTCTAGCCGGTGGGGGCGGGGGCGGTTCGGCGCAGTGGGCCCCTCCACTCCCGCTTTCCCGCCCAGGTCTTCCCCGCCCTTCACTACGCAGGCAGCGGCCCGCACCTGACCCGACCTTTCGGCCTGGGCCTCGCCTCTCCCTCCTCCTCCGCAGTTCCTCGCCTGCACTGGGCCCGGCCTCGGAGAAAAGCCTCGATTGACTCACGCGCCCTGCTAGTTACGCGTGTGAGAAAGATTAACCGCCTACATTCTCGAGGCCAGGCCTTCAATAACTACCCTCGCTCCGCCCAGTTCCCCGACTGGAGCACCCACACTGGCACCGGGGAGACCGACAGAAGCGCGAGGACGCCTCTCCGCACGCGCGCCGCGCCACCCCGCCCTTCCATCGGCCTGAGGAACCGTGGACCAGTCAGAGCGTGCCTCGCCTCCGCGCCCCGGCCTCCGTCGCGCACCGTCCACCTTTCCGGGCGGCATTAGCACACAATAGTCGGCTCGCGGCATTTAAGCTCGCCGTGTTCCTGCCAGTTGTCACCCGTAGAAACAGCCTTCCCCGGAGCGGCCTCGAAGCTCCCGCGGAGTGACGGGAAGAGGTTGGTGGAGGGGAGGGGGAAACAAGGAAGACTTTCATTTTAAAGGACTTTCGCCCTCGCGACCTCCCCCGTACTCATCTCAGGATAGAAACGTCCCTCGACTGAGCTAATGGTGTGTTAAAAGAAAGAGATGGTTTTTCTTTTAAATGTAACAGTTCCTTCCTTGTGAGGTAACGCAGGGCCCGTGCGTACCCAGAATCCCCGAGGTCTCGCGTGCGTGTTTCCGGTGGCTGTGCTCCCGCGGCAGCGGCAGGGCGAGGCTCGGACGACCGGCATCCGGTTTTCTCAGCCCCCCGCTCCGGCGGGATCCTCACCCGTTGCCCGTTTCTCTCAGCAAGTTAACAGTTTCCTTGTATTTTGTGATTGTAAGAAGAACACTGCTTTTTAAAAAAATGCCTACTCCCTGCAACTGTCCAGTAGTAAGTACATAAACCTGTATGAAAGAAACTTAAACTCACCCACGATCTCGTCACCCAGAAATAACCGTATTAACATAGTGCTGTATAAACTTGGAGACTTTTCCATATATACACGTAAAGCTTTTTTTAAAATAGGAAAATGTGAGCATGTTATATTCTCCAAATAATGTCTCATATCTTTCCAGATAAATTAAAGTAGGTTACTTAATCATTTTTAACGGCTATGTGGATGTAATGGCATTTAATGGCTATATGGTTATAATATGTACAACCAACCCCTAAATTGTTGGACTTTTAGGGTATTTACAGTTTTTTACTTGTGCAAGCAAAACTAGATGAGTGTTCTTATACGTAAACCTGTACATATCCCTGTTAAGTTCCGTACTATAAATTCATACAAATATAATTACTGGATCAAAGGGAATGCACATTTGTAAGATTCTAGATGTTGTTACCAGACTCTTCCCTTGAAAAGTATTGAATACTTTTACACCAACATAGTGGCTAGTGAATGACAGCTGGGTCTTCCTCTCTTTGCCAGTCGAGTATTGTTAATCTTTGTGATCTTTGTCACCTTTAAAAAAAATCTTTTATCATCTTTATCGTCTTGTTTTAATTTGCATTTTGTTGACTAAGTGTAAAACTGAACATCTTCCGTATATTTATTGGGTCTGTTTCTGTGAATTGCCAGTTCATGATTTCTGCCTATTGGAAATAGTCACATTTTTTAAATTACAAGGGCTTTTTGTAAGTTAGGAATATTATTAACCTTTGTCTAAAACATAATCACAAGTATTTTTAAATTTTTAAATTTATCTTTAAATGTAGCCTGTGGTGTTTATTTGCTGAAGGAAGTTTTTCTTTCCTTTGTTTTCTTTATATGGCTTCCACCCAATAAAACTTTTATTGGAAGAAAAAAAGGGATGTCTAGCAAAAGGAACATACGATGCCAGATGGACTAATACAATTAGCAAAGGATACAGTTCTGTCTCTAGATTATTTGTATATTATCAGTTTCAATTAAAATGCAAAAATAAATATATACTTTATAGATCTCAAGAAAACAATACTAAAACTCACTTAAGAAAAAGTACATGGTTATAACTTTCAAAGAAAGTTATTTTAAAAAGAGAGAGAGAAGCAGAGTAGAGAATGGACTATCCTGACATGATGCGTGGGCTAAATAGAAAGACAGTAGGAGTACAAGAAAAGTACATGATAAGGTTATATAAAATGTTTACCATAAAATTATATATGTTCAGTGTTGTATTATGTAAAAACTGTTTCCACAGAATTAATCAGAATCAGAACCCATAAATAGGTGCAAATGAGTAGTAAGTTTAAGGTGATGGGGTTCTTGTGAAGTTTTTCATTTTTAGGTAGGTCTTTTCCTTTATTTACATTTACAGCTTTAATGTCATGCTTAGCAGTGTGTATTTTCTTCTAACGTTTTTAGGTGTCTTCTTAAAAGTATTTCAATAGTTAATCCTTCTGAAATTTGTTTAGGAGGAGGAAAGGAAGAATCTAGCTTAATATTTTTTTCCCTAAACGACTTGATGGTTGCCCTATACCATTTATTGAATGCTCAGTCTTCCCTGTAGATTTGAAATTCTACCTTTATACAGTACTAAATTTCCATATGTACTTTATTTTCTGTTCCATTGATTTATTTGTTATTGGATAATAATATTATTGTTTTAGTGTACTTTTAAATTATTTTTAAATTTCTGGTAGGGTAAATCCCTGCTTAATGGTCTTCTTTTTTGGAGTATTTCTTTAAGAAGTGCCTTTTTGTAGAGAATGGACTTGAGAACATGGGGAGGGGAAAGGGTAAGCTGGGACGAAGTGAGAGAGTGGCATGGACATGTATACACTACCAAATGTAAAATAGCCAGTGGGAAGCAGCCGCATAGCACAGGGAGAACAGCTTGGTGCTTTGTAACCACCTAGAGGGGTGGGATAGGGAAGGTGGGAGGGTGACGCAAGAGGGAGGAGATACGTTGATATATGTATACGTATAGCTGATTCACTTTGTTATACAGCAGAAACTAACACCATTATAAAGCAAGATGTTAAAAAAAAAGACTGGGGTTTGTGTTAGTCATTATCCCTCTTATAAGCATAGAAAAAAGGGAATAATCAGAATCATTGACATAGGAAAAGTGGTGTTACTGGTGTTTTACCAAGAAAAAAAGAAGTGTCTTTCAAAAATATATTTGATATATATAAAAGAAAATTTTATCATATATGTACATTAAAAAACATAATGTGAAACAAACCACCAATGTAATATCTAGAACATAACCAATAACTTGCATCAGTCTCTGTGCTCTTCCCATTCTACCTATGCCATTCTCTCCATAGATGTTTCTTCCATAGTAACTTTAAAATTATTTTATCAAATTAAGAGTTGTGATTTTGATTTGAATTGCATTAATTTTATAGACTAATTTAGGGGAAATGGGCATCTTTATAAAAGTAATAAAATACGTGGTTTTTACTGAGTGCTTTATATGTGTTAATTCATTCAATCCATGTAACAACTCTATTATCATCACCCTCATTTTACAGATGAGGAAACTGAAGCGTAAAGAGATTGAATAACGTTGAAGGTCAAGCAGCTAAAAAGTTGGCAAAGTCAAACTCAGGCAGTTTGGTCCCAGAGCCTGTGCTCTTAACCTCTGTATTGTATTGCCTCTCCACAGTGTGGAATCTGCTCATCTATAATGGACATGTCATTCAATTTGCCTGCACCACTCACTCATGTTCCAGCCTGCATCCTTATCCCATGTTAGTAAGCAGATAGCCACTTAACCCTCTTCCTTCCCCTGCCATAGCTGCTTGGACCAGGGGTAGGTGGATAATGGATTCAAACTGGTCCAATCAGATTCTCTCTCAAGAAATTTGCAATCAGTCTTACCTGGGCTCTTGACCTAGAAAGTGATGACACAAGGGTAAGGCAGGGAGAGACGTTTGACCCACGTGCAGGTAGTACAGAGAAAGCAGGCCTGCAGAGAGCAGCAGAGTTAGGAAGCCCTGTGGTCCCCAAAGAGGGTAGTGGGGTAGTTGCCTGGTGTTCTGGGGCTCTCCAGGTCCTGGTTTGCCCTACTAAGGTCTTACTGTCCTTTCTGCTCCTGGGGACCTACACAAGTTACCTCTCTTCAAATAAACTCTTTCAGTTTAAAGTCACCTGATTCCTCTTCCTTTTGAAACCAAATATGCAGTCTAGAAATATGTGGCCCTCTATTTACCCAAGTTTTCTTTTAATTTTTCCCAGTGGCATTTTCTTCATAGATCCTGTACATTTCTTGTTCAGTTCATTCCTAAATATATCTTAGGTGTTTTTTGCTCTTTACAGTGATAATATCTGTTACTGTTGTCCGCTTTACATTTTAATCTACAAAAATTCTACTTTCATCAGTTGAGTCTGCCAAATGTCAGTGGCTTGTAAGTGTGACATTAGCCTTTCAGATGTGTTTCAAAATGATATCTTTCCACTAGACATTTTTTTTAGTTCTATACTTTAAGTTGTTCTGGTGATGATTCATGTGAGGATGATGATGATTCATCTGATAGGAGTGAGCCACAGATCCCGAAGAAGTATAGAATTTCCTTAATTTAAAAAGAAAGTATCATATATGAATAGAAGCATTGAGTTTCCAACAATATTTATGTAATGTTAAAACAGATAAAATGAAGAAAGCTTTTTTTTTTTGGCCATACCGTGCGGCTTGTGGGATTTTAGTTCCCTGGCCAGGGATTGAACCTAGGCCCACAGCAGTGAGAGCACAGAGTCCTAACTACTGGACCGCCACGGAATTCCCAAAAGCTATTTTCATTAAGACCAATTTTTCAGATACAAAATGAGAAAACAATAGGGGGCATTATTTCGATAAATATTTCAAATACAGTAGACAAAAATACAGGGATTAGAGAAATTGATATCTCAATACAGGCACATAATCCTTCATCCAAACCCTTTGGGCCAAATGTGTTTCAGAATTCAGAATTGTTGGGATTTTAGACAGGAATATAATGCATATACCATATTTTGTATAACACCTCAGTGGGGTCTGGAGTAGCATCTTAGAATCAAACATATTAATATGCCACAAAAATGCATTAGTATTAACACTAATTTGGATAAAGCCATATAACATAAAATAACTACATATCTGTTTGGGTCAGATTTTGCTGCTAAATGAATTTGCCTTAAACTTGTGAAAAATTTTACATTTCTAGAGCTTTTTTGGAATTTGGAATTTTAGATAATGGTTTATAGACCTGTGCAAGCAAGTATGTTCTGATTTCAACATCTGGCCAGCTCAGGGGTTCAATTAAAGCATTCTTTGAAGTCCCGGCTATGTTAGATAGTCTTGTGGTTTGGGGTGTTTAGTCTGAAGGCAAGAGAGTTCACTTTTAGAAGAACAAAATACAGACTTTGAAGTAATTATTGAAAAAGTAATGGGTAAAGTATCTTAACTTGAATTCTTGACCTTTGTCATCAGTCATTATTTCAGTGTGAGGTGTTCTGGTTGAAAAGAATTGTAATAAACAATAAAACTTCCTAGAAAGTCTTAACATTAAAAATTGCCTTATTTTTCCTTAAGCCTATTGATGAAGGGATCCTTGGTGTGTTTTCATCTTTTATTTTTAGCCCATAGAAGCACTGCCTTCTAAATAACATATGACTGTAAAGATATTGTTTCAGTTGAGTCTTTTAAGGTATCAAAATTAAGGAACCTATTCAGTCATTATATACATTGAGTGCCTACTCTGTCAGACTGTGCTAAGTGCTGAGGATATAGTCTGGTGGGAGAGAGACACACATAAATAGGACATTATAATATCCTGTGATAAGTGATGGGATAGGGTAAGTACAGTGTGCTGTGGAACACCATGTTCTGGGGTGAGGGAAGGACTGAAGGTTAAGTAGGAAATTAGGCAAGTGAAATGGGGAGGGAAATTAAAAAATGTTCTAACACAGTGATTTTCCAAGTATGGTTCATGGGCCAGCAGCATCAGCATCACCTGGGAATTTGTCAGAAATGCAGATTCTCAGGACTTATCCCAGACCTACTGAATTTAAAACTCTGAGCCTAGCAATCTGGTTTTTTTTTTTTTTAAGGGTTATTTTATTCTGTTTTGTTTCGGTTTTGGCTGCGCCAAGCGGCCTATGGGATCTTAGTTCCCTGACCAGGGATAGAACCCGTGTCCCCCCTGCAGTGGGGAGCACAGAGTCTTAACCACTAGACCACCAGGGAAGTCCCTAGCAATCTGTTTTAATAAGCCTGATCAGCCGGGTGATTCTGATGCACACTAAAGTTTGAGAACCACAGTCCTAAACAGCAAAAGTGGAAAAAACAACAACAACAACACATCAGAGCACATAGGCAATCTGCTATAAATGGCAAGAAGTTTAGTGTAACTGAATGGCGTTATTCACTATTTAGTGTATCTGGATGGGAGTGGTGTGGCAGGGTGGAGGAGCCATGGAAATGAAAGATGAGGTTGGAACGGTAAGCATGCTTCATTTAGGATCTTATAGGTCATGTTAAAGAGTTTGGACTTTATTTATTCAACAAATGTTTATGCCTACATCATAAGTACAGTATACAAAATAGATTCCCTGCTCTCGGGGAACTTATCCTAATAAGCAAATAAATATGTATGTATATATGTCAGGTGATCAAAAATGCCATTACAAAACAACTTGGATGCATCTCCAGGGAATTATGCTAAGTGGAAAAGGCCAATCCCAAAAGGTTAATACTGTATGACTACATTTATATAACATTCTTGAAATAACAAAACTATAGAAATGGAGAACAGATTAGTGGTTGTCAGGGGTTAAGGAGGGAGTAGAGGCTAGAGGGTGGTTGGTGTGGCTGTAAAAGGGCACCATGAATCCCTGAGGTGATAGAACTGTGGAAATGTTCTGTATCTTGTCTGTATCAGTGTCAGTATCCTAGTTGCACTATTGCACTGTAGTTTTGTAAAATGTGAACATTAGGGGAAACTGAGTAAAGTGTACACAAGATCTCTCTGTATTATTTCTTGCAAGTGCATATGCATCTACAATTATTTCAAAATAAAAAGGTGTTAAGAATAATAAATCAGGATAGGGTATTGAAAGAGATGAGAGGACTTATTTTATACAGGATAGTTAGGAAAGGCCTAGGTGACAAAGAAGGTAGAGCATTACGTAGGAATACTTGTAGAACGTTAGAAGTACAAAGGCCCTGAGATAGAGTGTGCTTGGTGTCTGTGAGGAGCAGCAAGGACACTATTGTGGATCCTGTGGGTTGAGCAAGAGGGAGAGCAGTAGGAAATGAGATCAGAGAGTTGGTAGAGGTGTTGGTGGTGGTGGAAACATCATAGGGGGCTTATAGGTCACAATTAAAGACTTTTCATTTTGAGTAAAATGGGAAGCCATAGGAAAGTTTTAAGCAGAAAAAGTAACAATCTAACTTACATTTTAAATGCATTGCTTCACAAGATAAAAAACTGACCAAGTGAAGGGGACATGAGATGATAGAGGTTTGGACTAAGTTGGCAGAGCAGAAGGTAATGAGAAGTAGTGTGACTGGTAGTGTGAATAAGTTTACAGCTGACTAGATGTTCTAATGGACTGGATGTGGGGTGTGAGAGAAGGAGAGGAGTCAAGAATGATTCCAGGGTTTGGGCCTGAGCAAGTGGAAGAATGGTGCTACTACTTTTATGAAATGGAGAAGATGAAGGAAGAGTGATAGGGTAGAAGATTAGCAGTTTAGTTTGGGGCTTGTTGAGATGCCTGTAGACATCCAAATGGAGATGTCAAATAGCCTGTTGGATATGTATACCTGTCTGCAGTTTGTGTAGGAGTTGGGCTAGGTGTATGAATTTGTGAGGCAATAGCATGTAAATAACATTTAAAGTCATGGACTGGATGAGAACTCCAATGAGTGAGTGTATGTAGATAATGAAGAGGTCTATACAAGGAGTCCTAGACACTCCAATTTTTAGAGGTTAGGAAGATAAAGGAGAACTCAACAAAGAATGCAGAATGCAGAGAAAGAATGGCCATTGAGGGAGGAGGAGAACCACGGAGGGAGGTGTCTTGGAGATCTAGTGAAAAAACTGTTTCAGGAAGAAGAAACCAACCAATAAGTCAAATGCTACTGATAGGTGGAATGAGATAAGAGCTGAGATTTGTCCTTGAGGTTTAACTGCATGGAGGTCATTGGTGATTCTGATAAGCGCAGTTTTGATGACACAGTGGGAGGAAGACCTGATTGAAGTAGGCTCAAGAGAGAAAGGAGAGTCAGTGGAAATGAAGTAGACAATTCTTTGGAAGAGCTTTGATCAGGGAAGAGGAAGTGCAAAGAGAAGAGTCAGTAGCTCTTGCCTAAGAACAATGGGGAGTCCATGAAGAACTCTTGGTGTCTACCCTTTCAAGGACAGTTTAAAATACTTGACACGACTGCTTTGTTAATGTGTCTTCATTAGCTATTACATGCCAGAAAGAATGATTATGTTAGCTAACATTTAAATTTTGTGTCCTGTGAAACAATGTCATTGAAAGTGAATAAATAACTCAACTATTTAAAGAATATTTGATATCAGATTTTGATTGTCTGTTTTAAGTAATAAGATTTGTTCTATGCCTTTGTGTGTATATACATGTGTGTGTGTGCATGTGTGCATGTATATATACAGTTGACCTTTGAACAACTTGGGATTGAATTGTGAGGGCCATTTATACACATATTTTTTCAATAAAAAAATTGGAAAAAGTTTTTGAGATTTGTGACAATTTGAAAATAACCCGCAAACTGAGTAGCCTAGAAATACCAAAAAATAAAAAAAAGAAGAAGTTAGGTATGTCATGAATGCATAAAATGTATGCAGATACTAGTCTACTTTATCATTTACTACCATAAAATATACACAGATCTATTATAAAAAGTTAAAATTTATCAAAACACACTTACAGACCATACATGGCACCATTCCCAGTCAAGAAAAAGGTAAACAAACATAAAGATTTAAATCATATTTAAATTTAAATCATATTTAAATTAGTATTAAATCATAACTGCATAAAATTAACTGTAGCACATAGTATACTACTGTAATAATTTCGTAGCCACCTCCTGCTGCTATAATGATAAACTCAAGTGTTGCATGTTATGAGTACAGTGCTGTGTGATGCTAATCATCTCCATGTGAGCACTTGTCTCCCTAGTAAATTGCATATTGCAGTAAAAAGTGATCTCTCATGGTTTTCAAGTATTTTTAGTGTTTAGTGCAATGCCATAAACTTTGAATAACACCAGGGACCCATATGAAGTGCTGCTAGTGATCCTGGAAATTCTCCCAAGAAGCAAAGTTATGACATTACAAGAAAAAACTGAATTGCTTGATATGCAACATAGATTGAGGTCTGCAACTGTGGTTACCCACCATTTCAAGATAAATAAATCCAGAGTAAAGACCGTTGTTAAAAACGAAAAGGAGGGCTTCCCTGGTGGCGCAGTGCTTGGGAGTCCGCCTGCCGGTGCGGGAGACGCGGGTTCGTGCCCCGTTTCGGGAGGATCCCGC
>NW_006791012.1:6707751-6718850 GCF_000442215.2 Lipotes vexillifer
GTCCGGAGCCTGTGCTCTGCCACGGGAGAGGCCACAACAGTGAGAGGCCCGCGTACCGCAAAAAAAAAAAAAAAAAAAAAAAAAAACGAAAAGGAAAATCATGAAAACTTGTAGCTGGTGCAAAACTTTGCACTTTTGGCGAAATGCCTTCTTATCTCATATTGAAAATGCAGCTTTTATGTGGGTGCAGGATTGCTATAAGAAAGGGCTACCTATAGACTCTAATATGATTCGAGAGAAAAACGAAGCCATATGACAACTTAAAGCAAAAGGAAGGTAAAGGATCTAAAGCTGGAGAAGTTAATGCCAGCAAAGGATGGTCTGATAATTTTAAAAAGAAGTTTGGCTTTAAAATGTCAAGATAACAGGAGAAGAAGCTTCTGCTCACCAAGAGACAGCAGAAAAGTTCCCAGATCCCATTAAGAGAATCTTTGAGGAGAAAGGATATCTGTCTGAACAGGTTTTTAATGCAGACAAAAGTGCCCTATTCTGGGAGGAAAAATGCCACAAAGGACATTTATTACTAAGGAAGAGAAGCAAGCATTTAAGGCAGGGATAGGCTTAACTCTAGTGTTTTGTGCAAATACAGTCAGGTTTATGATCAGGACTGCCCTTATCTATAAGGCTGCTAACTCCTGAGCTTTGAAGGGAAAAGATAAACACCAGTTGGCAGTCTTTTGGTTTTACAACTAGAAGCCCTAGACAACCAGAACCATTTTTCTGGATTGGTTCTGTCAGTGCTTTGTCCCTAAAGTCAGGAAGTACCTTGCCGGTAAGTGATTGCCTTTTAAATTTCTTTTAATATTGGACAATGTCTTTGGCCACTTCGAACCCCATGAGTTCAACACCAAATGTGTCGAAGTGGCCCCTTGCCCCCAAATGCAACGTCTCTAATTCAGCCTCTAGATCAGGGGTCATAAGGACCTTTAAACCTCATTGCACATGGTACTTTATGGAGAGGATTGTCAGTGCTATGGAAGAGAACCCCAAGAGAGAGAACATCATGAAAGTCTAGAAGGATTACACCATTGAATATGCCATCACTGTTATAGAAAAACCAATGAAAGCCATGAAACCTGAAATGATGAATTCCTGCTAGAGAAAACTGTGTCCAGATGTTGTGCATGACTTCACAGAATTTACAACAGAGCCAATCAAGGAGATCATGGAAGAGATTATGGATATACAGCAAAAAAGGTGGGGATGGAGGGTGAAGAGTTTCAAGGTACGGATCTTGGAGAAATCTAAGAGCTAACAGACACCACACCAGAGGAATTAACAGAAGATGACTTGGTGGAGAAGAGTGCTTCCGAACCAGGGCCAGGAAATGAGGAAGAAGACGTAGAAGAAGCAGTGGCGGAAACAATTGACAGTAGACAATCTGGCAGAAGGGTTCTGATTATTCAAGACTACTTTTGACTTCTTTTATAACCTAGGCCCTTCTGTGATATGGGCACTGAAACTTAAGCAAATGGTGTTTGCTACCATATAAAAACAATTTTAGAGAAATGAAAAAGCAAAACAGTCATTCAGAAATTACAATGTATTTCCTTCAAATTACACCAAGTGTGCCTGCCTCTCTTGCCTCCCCTTCCATCTCCTCCACCTCGGCCACCCAAGACAGCAAGAGCAACCCCTCCTCTTCCTCCTCAGTGTGGAGACATGAGGATTAAATGAAATAATGTACATGAGCGGTTTATTACAGAGCAATAACAAAAAGTACATCTGATTTGATTTTTTTAAAGCAAAACTATCAATTCTTTTGCAGCTAACTAGTTCACATCTAATGCTTCCATATATTTACATATATATATTCCCCAAAACCCTTTAATGTAGATTTACATGAAAATATTCCTTGGTTCCAGAAAGAAATATAGAAGTGAAATCAGCTTTAGTAATTGTTTCCCAATTTAGAACATTATGTGGGCTGGAATTCTGCTTTTAATGGACTAATCTCTTAAAATATACAGATGTAAAACCTAGAGATGGGGGAGGGGACAATCCTATAAGACAGGAGATTTGGACATTTCTGCTGTGTGGTCTGAATAGTATATAACCAGTTTTCAGAGAAAATAGTTATATGTAACATTTACCAAGAATTTACTGTCAAACTACCAGGCTCTGTGCAGAGAGGTAACCTGACCAAAGCTCTGTAGTTTGTAAGTGGGAGAGGTGGGATTTGAACCCAGGCAGTCTGCCTCGGGAGCCCAGGAACTTCACCACCACCCTCGCGGATAAAGAGAAAGAAATTGAGACAACAAACTGCAAGAATACCGCTTAAATTTGCCTAAGCAGAAAGCAAAAATGGAAGTTATTATAAAGACACAACAAACCTGGTTACCTCCCAGAATCCAAGGGCAAGGTCTCTGGAAGGACTGTGAACTGGTGATTCATCAGGAAGCAGGCAAGATGTCTCATTACCAAATGGCAGACTTTATACGGAGTCTGCAGTATAAGTTTGGGGCTTCTACAAATAAAATATTTTATCTTTAATTATGTTCTTTTCCATAAATGTAAAATAGCACACAATATGGATGAATAACATACAAAAATCACAAACTTGAACTTCAAGTATAAGAGAAGCAGCAGCAGCCTAGGAGTCTGAAGATTTGGTTTTTGTTCACACATAAAGTTGACGGAAGCTTTTGGGAGTGATGGATATGCTTGATAATGTTTAATATCTTGGTGGCGGTGTTGGTTTCACAGATGTATACATATGTCAAAAGTTAATGTGCAGTTTATTGTAAATCATTTATACCTCAATAAAGCTGTTTAATCTTTTTTTTTAATTGAAGTATAGTTGATTTACAATGTTGTGTTTCTGGTGTACAGCAAAGTGATTCAGTTATACATGTATGTACATATTCTTTTTCCTTTTCTTTTCCATTATGGTTTATTACAGGATATTGAATATATGCTGTGCTATACAGTAGGACCTTGTTATTTACCTAATTTATATATAGTAGTTTGTATCTGCTAATTCCAAACTCCTAATTTATCCCTCCCCCACTGCCTTTCCCCTTTGCTAACCATAAGTTTATTTTCTATGTCTGAGAGTCTGTTTCCGTTTTGTAAAGAAGTTCATTTGTGTCATATTTTAGATTCCACATATAAGTGATATCATATGGTATTTATCTTTCTCTTTCTGACTTACTTCACTTAGTATGATAATCTCTAGGTCCATCTATGTTGCTGTAAATGGCATTATTTCATTCTTTTTTACGGCTGAGCAGTATTCCATTGTGTATATATACCACTTCTTCTTTATCCATTCATCTATCAATGGGCATTTAGATTGCTTCCATGTTTTGGCTATTGTAAATAGTGCTGCTATGAACATTGGGGTGTATGTACCTTTTTAAATTAGAGTTTTCTCCATATGTATGCCCAGGAGTGGGATTGCTGGATCATATGGCATTGATTTTTAGTTTTTTTAAGGAACTTTCATACTGTTTTCCATCGTAACTGCACCAATTTACATTCCCACCAACAGTGTCGGAGGGTTCCCTTTTCTCCACACCTTCTCCAGCATTCGCTATTTGTAGACTTTTTAATGGTGGCCATTCTGACCAGTGTGGGATGGTATCTCATTGTAGTTTTGATTGGCATTTTTCTAATAATTAGCAACGTTGAGTATCTTTTCATGTGCCTATTGGTCATCTGTATGTCTTCTTTTTTTTTGTATGTCTTCTTTGAAGAAAAGTCTATTTAGGTCTTCTGCCCATTTTTTGATTTTGTTGTTGTTGTTATTGAGTCTTATGAGCTGTTTGTGTATTTTGGAAATTAAGCCCTTGTCAGTCGCATCTTTTGCAAATATTTTCTCCCATTCTGTAGGTTGTCTTTTTGTTTGTTTCCTTTGCTGTGTGAAAGCTTATAAGTTTGATTTGGTCCTATTTGCTTATTTTTGCTTTTATTTCTATTGCCTTGGGGGACTGACCTAACAAAACATTGGTGCGATTTATGTCAGAGAATGTATTGCCTATGTTCTCTTCTAGGAATTTTATGGTGTCATGTCTTATGTTTAAGCCTTTAAGTCATTTTGAGTTTATTTTTGTGTGTGGTTTGAGGGTGTGAGGGCAGCCACATGTAAATCAACTTTATTGATTTACATGTGGCTACCCAGCTTTCTCAACACCACTTGCTGAAGAGACTGTCTTTTCTCTATTGTATAGTCTTGCCTCCTTTGTCAAAGATTAATTGACCATAGGTGTGTGGTTTATTTCTGGGCTCTCTGTTCTATTCCATTGATCGATATTTCTGTTTTTGTGCCAATACCACACTATTTTGATTACTGTAGCTTTGTAGTATTGTTTGAAGTCTGGGAGGGTTATGCCTCCTGCTTTGTTCTTTTTCCTCAAGATTGCTTTGGCAATTCTGTGTCTTTTAAGGCTCCATATAAATTTTTGAGTTATTTGTTCTAATTCTGTGAAAAATGTCATGGGTAACTTGATAGGGATCACGTTAAGTCTGTAGATTGCTTTGGGTAGTATGGCCATTTTAACAATATTAATTTTTCCATTCCAAAAGCATGGGATATCTTTCCATTTCTTTGCATCATCTTCAGTTTCCTTTATCAATGTTTTATAGTTCTTTCATCTCCTTGGTCAGGTTTGTTCCTAAGTTTGTTTGGTTTTTTTATGTGATTTTAAAAGGGATTTTTTTTTTTCTTTCCCTTTCTGATATTTCATTGCTAGTGTAAAGAAATGCAACAGATTTCTGTATGTTAGTCTTGAATCCTGCTACCTAGCTGAATTTGTTTATCAGTTCTAGTAGCTTTTGTGTGGAGTCTTTAGGGTTTTCGATACATAGTATCATGTCATCTGCATATAATGACAGTTCACCTCTTCTCTTCCAATTTGGATATGTTTTATTTCTTCTTGTCTGATTGCTGTGGCTAGGACTTCCAATACTATGTTGAATAAAAGTGGTGAGAGTGGGCATCCTTTCTTTGTTCCATATTTTAGCGGAAGTCTTTTCAGCTTTTCACCGTTCAGTATTATGTTGTCATATATAGCTTAAAAAGCTGTTTAAAATGTTTATGGAGTGATCAGAGTGTCATCTGTTAAGAACTAAAGCTAAAAGAAGATGCAAATTATGTTTAGTGCAGACTCAACATAGAAAATGAGTAGTAAATCTCTAACAGAGTGCCCAGCTCATAATAAATGCCCATCACAATAGTTTTTTAATGTATAAATGAATGAATAAATTTGAATGTATTGCCATATGTCCCATATAGATCCTTTAAAATGACTTGTGTATCAACCAGTAATTTTTTTTTTCATCTCACGTGATTCTATCTCATTTAAACTTAAAAGTCCTGGCCAAGGATCCAGCAAGTGAAATAATTTCCTTTAATAAAGACTTAAGTTTATTTTCTATGTATTTCCTTAAAGAACCTCTGGCACATATATTAATAGCAGATCTTACAAACTCTGCAAAGTGGCATTGTTATGGAATACTTAGATTAGTGGATTCTCTTTAATCTAAATAATATTGAAAACATTTACATAACTATAAACTTTAGTATTAGAAAGAAACCCACATTGATTGAACACATACTACTTCCCTAAATTATTAGCTCCATTAATCCTCACAATATTAATTGAAAGAGGTATTACCCTCTTTACTGCTGCAGGAACTGAGGGTCTGGGAAGTTAAGTAAATTGCTCCAGGATAAATAGTAGGTAGTAGAGTGAAGATTGAAATCCAAGTCTTTGGATTCCATGAAGAGGGTTCTGTCTCCTTTGTGCTTGCCAAGTCCCAGGCATTAGAAGTAAAAAGAAATACAAAGATGAGTAAGGCACAGTCCCTGCCCTCTAGAAGCTTAGAAGCCAACTGGTCAGTTAGAAATGTAAGCGGATAGTTGAAATAAGTTCTAACTTCTTTGTGTACTGGAGAGTTATCCAGTCTCCTGGAGTAGCTGCAGCTTAAGGTGGACATCACATCCCAGGTCTCTTTCTCAGTTTAGCATTATTTTATTTTATAGTATTTATAAGTTTTAGTTTCTTTATGAAGATTAACTCATATAATTCTCATTTAACAATGCTATGAGAGGGCTTCCCTGGTGGCGCAGTGGTTGAGAGTCCGCCTGCTGATGCAGGAGACATGGGTTTGTGCCCCGGTCCGGGAAGATCCCACATGCCGCGGAGTGGCTGGGCCCGTTGAGTCATGGCCGCTGAGCCTGCGCGTCCGGAGCCTGTTGCTCCGCAACGGGAGAGGCCACAACAGTGAGAGGCCTGCGTACCGCAAAAAAACACAAAAAAACAAACAAAAAAACAATGCTATGAGGTAGTCACTATTATATCCCCATTTTACAGATGAGAAAATAAGGTGCAGGTAAGTTAAATAACTTATCCAAAGTCACACAACTAGTAAGTGGCAATGCTAGGATTCAAATCCAAGCAGTCTGGCTCAAGAGTCTATATTTCAGCCACTAGATTATGTTGCCTCTAAACCTTGCTAGACTCAGAAAAATTAACGTTAGCATCCACCAAAGTGATCTGATTCTAGGACATTGACCCATTAGGTGCCATCTTATTGCTTAACAATGAACAATATAACTGTCAAGTAGACTGGATACACTTGTTTGTTTATTACACTCTTTTTAGACAATTCTACCTAAGAAGGCAGTCTATAATCAAAGGCTTGTTGGTGTGCTTGGAATTAGATCAAGGGGAATTACTGGCTGATCTTAAGGATCTTCTGATTCCATTTTCACTATAAGGTTATATCTGTGGCAACCATCTCCCTGGACAATACTGAAGGCATACTGCTTTGGAGACTCTTTCTAAACTTAGGATGATGACCAATCCTCCTCAAAGTTTGAAATACTCTTTAGACATTTGTGTTAGTCAAAATCCCTCTATTTTTAAGTGTGGAGAGTCCCAACTCAAATAAACTTTAGCACAAATGGGAATTTTTTGACTCAGGTCCCTGGAAAATGAAGAGGTGGATGTGGCTTCTCATATTTTCTCTCAAATGAAATCATCCTCCAGATTTCTTTTTCTATCTGTGTCCCGCACCCTCCACAACTCTTGGCTTTGCTTACCTCTGTGTGTTGACCTCATTCATTCCTACAGAAAGATTGGGCCATGCTGGGTCACCTATTCTGTTTTCGATCAATCAGTATAGTCAAGAGAATGAGATACTCTTGTTTGGTTGGGTTTGGTTCACTTGTCCATCTGTGTGGTCTTGGGGTCTGAGTTTACTTGATAATCTCACCAGGGGAACAAGTTGGAGGGAAGGAGGATACATTCCTCAAAGGAAGTAGGGATGATGTACAGACAAAAACAATGGGATCAGTAAACCATATGGTAGCCTAAGATAAGAGAAAAAAATAATTAAAACTAATTCTATCCTTGTTTAAAATCTTGATGGGTTCATCTTGGATTTTTTGCATTAATTTTGATTTTTAAAATATTGCATTAAATATTATTTATCTTGATTTTTCAGTTTTTTGGCATCCCTTAAATTTTACATTAAGGGCAGATGTCTCACTCGCCAGGCTTCCTCACCCTAGACCTGGTTCTACCATGAAGAGTCAACTTACTTCACAGATTAACATGGTGTCTGACTCAAAGTAAGTGCTCAATAAATGTTTGCAAAATGAATAGATTTATGAATAAATTGAAAAGTTTAGTCACTGAGATATATGATAAAGCTACTGTCAATTCTATCATTTTTTAATATACAAAAGTACACATTTTATAAACTTATGTTAAGCAAACATAAGAGACTGAATGATAATCAGAATGCCATTTTAAAAGTTTGCAGTTAGAAATGTGAGACAGTAAACTTCTTGGAGGGAAGGGTAGAAGAGTAGAAAGGTTACTAATGTTTGTTGCGACCTTATACTGTGGATGTACTATCCACTATGTGAGGCATTTTGGATGTGTCATTACATTTAATACAAGTCTATGAGGTTGATATTTTTGTGTTGTTTAAATAAGGAAACTAAAGCTTAGACTTGCTCTATAACTGATAAGTGACAGAGAAAGGATTTTTTAAAATAAATTTATTTATTTTATTTTTATTATTTATTTTTGGCTGCATTGGGTCTTCGTTGCTGCACGCGGGCTTTCTCTAGTTGCAGCAAGCGAGGGCTACTCTTCATTGCGGTGCGTGGGTTTCTCATTGCGGTGGCTTCTCTTGTTGCGGTGCATGGGCTTCAGTAATTGCAGCATGCGGGCTCAGTAGCTGTGACGCACAGGCTTAGTTGCTCCACGGCGTGTGGGATCTTCCCGGGTCCCCTGCATTGGCAGGTGGATTCTTAACCACTGCGCCACCAGGGAAGCCCAGCAAAAGGATTTTAATCAAGGCCTTTCTGTCTAAAACACCCTTATTCTGGCTGCTGTGTTTGGTGGAGGCAAGGTAAGCTAGAGGGGAAGGAAAAGACAGAGAAAAATATAGTGGTATCTGTCCACAGTGTCAAGCTCATGTCTTATACATAAGCACTCAGATATAATTATGAAACAAATGTATAATAAATAAAATATAACTCGCAATTGGTCTAGATAAATTAGTTATCTTGGCTAACTAAGGCATTATTCCCTTCTGAATTCTACTTTTTTTTTTCATTTAAACACAGAAAAGAAATAACTTGCCTCTTCTCCACACTCCCCAAATCTAAAAGTAATTCACAATTATGGATAGTGGTCTGAGAACATTCATCGATACCCACCTCTCACCTAAAATCCAGAAAGAGGCGTGTGTATGTGTGTGTATTACACACAAAATATGTACATGCATTCATTCTTTCATGCATTCAAAATATACAGTATTTATTGGATACTTACTATTTCCGTGGGACTGTTTTACATTTCTACATGCTACACACACACACACACACACACACACACACACACACATACACACACCTGTGTGTATGTGTGTGTGTGTACATATCAACTTATAATAGCCTGGAAAAACGAGAAAGAACTTTATCAGAAACATTGAGAAGTTCCTAAGGGATCTAAGACAGAATCAGATATATCTAGGAACAAAAATAAATAAAACCACAGGGACTTCCTTGGTGGTCCAGTGGCTAAGACTCTGCACTCCCAATGCCAGGGGCCTGGGTTCAAACCCTGGTCAGGGAACTAGATCGCACATGCCGTGACTAAGAGTTCATATGCCGCAGCTAAAAGATCTGCATGCCGCAGTGAAGGTCCCGCGTGCCGCAACTAAGACCCAGCGCAGCCAAATAAATAAATACTAAAAAAAAAACCAAAAAAACACAGTCCAAAAACTTCAGGAGAAGACGGTTATACAGGTAGGACTTTGGTATCATACCAACTCCAGACTCAATGGATAAAACAAGCGAGATGGACAAGCCCTGGACGTTCATAAAAGTTATTAACTGAGGGGATGTAAAAGAAGTAACTAGGCTGGTTGACCACCAACTGTCTCCCACTCCTCCACTAAACAGCAAGTGGTAGCAATGCTTATTCATTGGTTAAAGAAGAATTGTGGACACTGAAGCCAGAGAGAGAGGGCCATGCTGCCTCAGCTAGCTCCTGACCACCGAGAGCTCCTGACCTCAGAAGAGAAGTCATTAAGACACTCTTCCTAGTAGCATATCCCTTCCCTTTAGTTAAGAAAAGGCAAGCTAGTATAACATATATTGAATTTATTGAGCAGGAAACTAAGGATTAACAGATACAAAGATAAACAGATATAAGAATCATCAAAATTTTGTAAAAAACCAACCCCATATAAGAAAAGCACTGAACTCAATAAACAGAAGGACTAAACACTCAAGGAAAGCGGGTTTATAGATGATCTGTTAAAAGAAGAGAGATAGTTGAAGAATAAATTAATGAGTGGAAGATAGAGGCTGAGGACCTTTTCCTTATTCATTTCAAAAGACAAAGAAAAGTTAATAGATCTAGAAGGTTCAATATTTATGTAATAGAGGCACTAGGAAGAGAGAAAGAGAGAATGCAGAGGAAAAAATAATGATAAAAGTGTATTTCTCAGAGTTTAAGAAAGATGCAAGTCTTTAAATTGAAAATGTTAACCAAGATGAATGAAACAGAACCAACACTTAGACTCGTCATGGTGAAATTTTAGAACACTAGGGATAAAGATAAAGTCCTAAAGGCTTACAAAGGAATAAACAGGTTAAGCTCAAAGCAATGAGAATCCGTGTGGCATCAGATTCCTCACTGGCAACACTGCTGGAAGGCAACATAACAATATCTTCTAAGATCTGAGGAAAAATGATACTGAGAAAAACTAGCTTTCAAGTGAGAGTACAAAATATTTTCGCATACCCAAAGATTCAGAAATTTTACCCCTCGCCCCCCAGCTCTTCACTGAAATAATTATTTGGGGATGTACTCTAGCAAATGAACGATGAATCCAAGAAAAAGGAAGATGTAGGATTTAGGAACTAATGTGAGGGGTAGATTGGGTAGGCTTGAGGTACAGTGTATTCTGGATTACTACTAATGACCTTGTATCCTAGACCTCCAACACCACACCAAATAGGACCCATTCCAATTCTAGATGGTACTTAAGATTTTCATCACCAACAAGCTTCTCTTCAAAAAATATAATCAGGAATTTTGTTGGCTATAAGGGACTCTACCAACTCAGAACTAAACTCTGGAATATGGCTTTACTCTATTGTTTCTTATAGGGTTAGAGTTAAGAAAGTCACATTTGCTATGAAAATAATTACATGATATTTTATGCATCACCATATTTTGCCAATTGCAAAAGTTTGGATTAAAAGGTTGTTCTTTCTCATAGAGGCATATAAAGATGGGAACTGGTATAGCAAAATTTTCTGTGATGTCAGACCCATCTGGGTTTGAATTATGACTCTGAGATTTGATCTTGAGAAATATATTTAGCCTCTCTGAACCTCAGTTTATTTACATATAAGGATAATCAGACCTACCTCTCAGGTTTGTATGAGGATTTAAGAAGTTAAAATATATAAAGTAGCATGGTGTCCCAAGAGTTTCAACCCTGGTTGCATATTAGAATCATCCAGGGGGCTTTTAAAAACTATAGATGCTCAAGCCCCACCCCTAGTTTCAATTGGTTCCAGGTTGGTATATATATATATATATATATATATAATTTTTAAA